>NC_061111.1:247766270-247771766 GCF_002878395.1 Capsicum annuum | reverse complement strand
TTCCTAACACATTCAAGTTCAATCCTCTATAAATAGGTCCCTGCTTAATCAATCGTTCATTCTACTACACTCTATTTATTCCTTGCTCTTGTTACACCTTCAACTACTTTCTATTCAAGGACTTGATAGCTTTTTCCTGTCTCTGGTAAGTTTTTTCTTCATTTTTATGTAACTATACGTTGTATTACATTCGAAATCTTTCTTTTTTTTTACTTTTATTTTTACGTGTGTGTTTTGTCAACTTATGCATTTTCTAGATATAGATGATCCAGTTTGGGATGTCGCTATTTTACAAGATGCCATGCGGGAACTGGAGAAGGAGGTTCATGATTGCAGTGTGAGTTGGCCGTTGTCAGAGAGAGGATGCTGCGGGAGATCCGCAGACTGAGGAGGGCGCTGCTGCTGCCGGTTGAAGATTGGCCAGCTGGCCATACAAATAATAATGATGGTAATGATGATAATAATAATTAAGCTTTTTTTTTTCTTTTACCTATGTATTTTTTTTATTTAATAAAAGATTTATGTTTGATGCACTTGACGTTTTAATTCTAATTTAATTTACATATTGTCTATTTCTTTTTCTCAACGAATGACATGTCTACAATTAAGGAATAATTTGAATCCAGTATCAATAGCAAGAGATCAATATATGAGTTGAGTTATCTGTTGGGTTTGTGACAGAAACTGCATTTTGTTGTTTGAAATAGATTATTCATCTGTTGCAACAGAATAATTATCTGTTGCAACAGATAAATATTATTTTGCAACAGATATATATTATGTTGCAACATATTACTTATCTGTTGGAACAGATTACTAATCTGATGTAACAGATTATTTATCTGTTGAAACAGATTACTAATCTAGTGCAACAAACTATTAATATGTTGCAACAGAATACCCATCTATTTGATTTATATTACGGGCACCTAGAACCATAAACATGAATCAAACATGAGTCAACTTTTGCAACAGAACATTTATCGGGTGCCACATATGCTGGAACTATTTAAACAGATTGCTCTTATGTTGCATTCATGTTTGTGTGCGAGCTATTGTTGAAAAAATAGCGCACTAGCAGTTACCCAAATGACAAATTCAGCTAAAAGGCATAATTTGACTTACCAAGTCTCCTCTCGAGTAAATGCCAAAGTTGAAATTGATGTTCGAAATAAAATTTGACACAAAAAATTAGTCAAAGAGCAGCAATTGCGGTAACAACAACAACAACAATGGTCAATAAAAAGAATATGAAGATGATAATGAAGTATAAGATGATGATAATGAATGAAAAGATGATGAATAAATTAGCAGCAACAATGAACTACAAATATTACAAAGAGAGAGAAAATAACAGCGGATGACGAGAGAGAGAAATCATTTTTTTCCTTCGTTTCCCATTATATTAACTAACATTTGGATAAAAGTGTAAATTTAAAAACTCGTGGGTTATTTTAAAAATTTTCAAACTTTCTTAATCCATAATTAAGTAATTGTCACCTCCACTCAACTATTAAAATTTGTGTCACCTACACCTCATTTTAAAACTTTTTTGTCACCTGTAGCTCAAAACCCCCCACTAACAAAGACTGCCTACATATCTAAATTCCTTATTAAAAAAACAATTTCCATGAAATTTATACAAATTGATATGTAATCCAGATAAATACGAAAGCTTTGGGGGAAGAATTAAAATAAAAAAGTATGGTAGATGGAAGACTTTTTTTCATTTTTCTTTTATCTTTTACTTAATAAGTAGGGAATTTTAGAGAGGACATAAGTGTAAGAGGAAAAATAAAAAAAATACTATTGTAATAATTTAGAGTTGTCTTAATAGTTATTGTGTAATAAGTATTTATTTTTATATAATGTATTTTGTGAATATTATCGGTTGAAATATTTTTCATTTTTATCTTCTTGACTTAAGATGTTTTATTAATTCTTATTCTAAATTAGATATTATCGTAATTAAATCATCTAGTGTTCTAGGATCTTCGTTAGTACTATGTAATCTTTTGTATTCTTGGTATAAATTGTATAGTTGGGTTTCGATTTCTTTTAATGATTTATTCTTTTTGTAAGATGTATTCATTAATTTGTGTAGTTTATTATTTTATCCTATTAAAATTTTAGCAATTTCTGTGTAGTATTTTATTCTAACTTTGCTATATTCAATGCGTAGGTTTATGTTCTTTATCTGATTAACTAGTATTTGTTGTTCATGTATAGGTAATTTTCCATCTGTATTAAATAATTTTTCGTATGTATTAAATAAATCATTATCTGTATCTTTTTTTTCTAAGGTTAATTTCATTTTAAGTAATTTTTCTTCTAGTTGTCTTTTTTCTATTTCAAGTTGATTTCTGTAATTAACTTCTTCATATATCCAATTTTGCCTTTCTCTAAAATTTTTTTATATATTCTAACATTTATTTATTCTGAATAGTATCCATCTGAATCTAAGTAATATTGATGTTCATAATATATGTGTAAGTTTTCTATACTGTTTAATAATTCTTCCTCTTCATAATCTTGTAATTTTTTCCATATTATTTTCTTTATGTCTATAATTTCTATATTTCTAAGTGTATATAAAACAAGTATTTTAATATCATCTGTCATTTAAGTTCTATTAAATGCTTTTTCATAATATTTTCTAGTTGTTTGTTTTAGTCTAAGTAATTCTTGCATATTTTCATTAAGGAATTCTATATATTTTATGTCGTTAGTTTCCATGTATTTGTCTAAATTTGTTTTCATTTGTTTTTCTACTAATTGTATATTTTTCATATCTTTTTTCCAAAATTCTAGATATATGTGATTTATCATAGTTGATGTGTATGTAAGTATTTATAAGAGTAATTAGGTATGTATGGTATGTAATTTATTCAAGCTATATAATCTTTACCGAATATTTTTTCTAATATGATTTTTCTTATATCTATTATTCCTATATCCTTAATCACATACAAAATAAGTATTTTAAATTTATCTACCATTACATCAGATAAATAATTATTCATTTTCATAAAATTGCTATTTTCAAAATATTCCCTTCAATCATATACATAACAAAATATGGTCATCTTAGATTACTATATACTAGATTATTCTTAAATAACATGTTCTTTGGTCACTATTAGCATGGTAATCTGGATACTTTTCCCTTAAACAGCGCCTCTACTCTGGTTACTCCCCACTACGGCTTCTTGCCTCATTGGTTTCACCTTTAGGATGGCATAGTTCTTGGGGATTTTCCTCCTTTTCCAATTTTTCTATTGAAATATACCTGTTTTTTAATAACTAAGCAAAATATTTGTGGTGGACAAGAGAGAGTATTTGTGCTTCAACTCATGAAGGCTTGCTTTGCAATGCCTTCGGTTCATCTTATTTATAGACTGAAACTTTACAAGAGTATTCCTATTTTTACACGTTTCTAAAAAGTTTTTTAAAAAATTATCTACCTAATCTACTTTACTTTACAAAAGTCTTCTAATAAGACAAAGTTATTAATTCCTAGACTGATAATAGTCAAAAACCTATACAAAAGATTCCAATAATTTACGCAAAGCAAATTGTGAAAGTTTACATGTCGTTTTCACAATTTAATAGCTTTTCTTCTATTATTACTCCGTTTTTATCTTCTCTTTGTCGTATCTGCTGCTTTTCCATATCTCCATTATTGCTTCTTATCTTGTATCTTCCAGCTGGAGTTCTTATCTTCTTGGTTGATTTTTCTTATATTCTAGCTGAACTTCTGGGATATCATTATCTCCTCCATTACATTTTGAACATTTACGATCTAGATATTTATGTCCAATTGTCTTGCAATATCTGGTTAATAATTCTTTTGAAATAAATTTTTCTCTGATAGCTCTGGCAATAGGTTCCGTCTCTGGCTTGAGCAACGTCAGAATCCATTGCCTAATAGTTTCCATATTTGTTTCTCGTAATTCCTTTGAATTTGAATATATTAGTACATGATTTCTTAAATAATAACTCCATATAGGATTTTGGTTGCGGTATGTGTTTGCTAGCTCTTGCAAAATTGTAGATAGTCCGATAATCCTCTTATTTGCATAAAATTCTGGTATCTCAATTCTAGGTATTTCTGGTTGTGGAATAATATCTTGTGGTATAATCATATCTCGTGTCATTCCTATCTTTACAACTTGTATGGGTTTTTTAACTTCATCTTATAATATCTCTGCTGGTGCCGTGTAAATAATTATAAAAAATAGGGTACCTTTGGTAATTCTTTTAAAAATGCTAAATGCTTCATATATTTCCGGTATAGTGGATATCTCATTTCTGTCAGAGTTATATACAGTACTAAGTAGTCCATATTCATAACAAGTTTTAACTAGACTTGGGTTGGTTTTAGGTAAAGCAATTAGCTTATTGTATCCGGTCAATCTTTGGGTTATATAGTTTGTATCTGGTTCTTGGATGTTTATAGCTCTGGGGTTAGTATTTAAAAAGGTTTTTACATTGTAGATATTTTCTATATATGTTCGGGCTGTGTAGTTATAGGTCTTTTTGTCTTGGTTTAAACTATCTCGGTATGTGGTAATTTGTGGGGGTATAAACATGGGATCTTTTAATGTATTTGGAATATATGGTTTATCAAATAGCTTGTTTACGTTCATATTTGTGTGTTTCCTAACTCATTTTCTTGTACCTGCAAAAGTAGATTGGTAAACGTTATGGATTTTAAGGAGTGCCCCAACGTCTCCTTCTAGCTATGGAATTTTAATGTCTTCCAATCGACATAGCTCTGCGCACTGCTGAGTTATCTGATTTGTAGCTATAGACTTCATTTTATCTTCATTAGTCTTTAGCTTTTCTATTTCATTACCCATACCGTCCACTTTCATTGAAAGCGTAGTTAGGGTTTTGAATATCTTTTCTAAAGCATCATCTTCTATTATATCAGTCTGTGTAGCTTTGTCTTGATACGTAGTCTGCAATAACATTTTTGTTAGTACTAATTACTTCAATTGTAAATGTAAAATTTAATATATTCAAGATTAGTCTCCGAATCTCTTTTGTTGTAACTGAATTTTGTATTTTCTTTGTTAACCACCAACATACATGTGTATTATCTGTTCGTACAATAAACTAATAAACATTCATATAATGAGCATAATTCTTTTCTATTTATTTCCAATTTTATTTTTGTTTCATTAAACGTACCTGAGTAGTATCTACAATGGTGTTCTAATTTTTCTCCTTCATATCTATATTTAAGTACTCCTCCATAACTACATTCACTAGCATCTGTTTCTACTATATATATAAATTTTCTATTTTCATCTGGAAATTGTAATTTTGGTAATTTTATTTTCTAAACTTGTTTTTTATCTTCTTCATTATAGTTATATTCTACATCCTTTTTTAATTTTTTTCTGTAATGGTTTTAAGTTTTCTGCTAATTTTGGAATATATTCTCTTACTTGGTTTACTAATCCTAAAAATGATTGTAATTTCTTTTTT
>NC_061111.1:247765635-247766170 GCF_002878395.1 Capsicum annuum | reverse complement strand
TTTGTTGTAACTGAATTTTGTATTTTCTTTGTTAACCACCAACATACATGTGTATTATCTGTTCGTACAATAAACTTGTTATATACAATATATGGCTCAAATGCTAATAAACATTCATATAATGAGCATAATTCTTTTCTATTTATTTCCAATTTTATTTTTGTTTCATTAAACGTACCTGAGTAGTATCTACAATGGTGTTCTAATTTTTCTCCTTCATATCTATATTTAAGTACTCCTCCATAACTACATTCACTAGCATCTGTTTCTACTATATATATAAATTTTCTATTTTCATCTGGAAATTGTAATTTTGGTAATTTTATTTTCTAAACTTGTTTTTTATCTTCTTCATTATAGTTATATTCTACATCATTTTTTAATTTTTTTCTGTAATGGTTTTAAGTTTTCTGCTAATTTTGGAATATATTCTCTTACTTGGTTTACTAATCCTAAAAATGATTGTAATTTCTTTTTTGTATCTAATTCTTCAAAAGAAGAATTAGATACAAAAAAGAAATTACAATCATTTTTA
>NC_061111.1:247646402-247765535 GCF_002878395.1 Capsicum annuum | reverse complement strand
TGGTTTTAAGTTTTCTGCTAATTTTGGAATATATTCTCTTACTTGGTTTACTAATCCTAAAAATGATTGTAATTTCTTTTTTGTATCTAATTCTTCTTTTGAATTTATGATTTTTTGTGCTATATGTTGTTGCATTTTGACTCCACTTTTATTTATTTGTATTCCCATAAATTCTATCTGATTTTTCATAATTTCTGCTGTCTTCTCACTTAAACTTTTTCCTGAGTTTTCTATTATATCTGTAAACTGTTCTAATAATTTTAAATGTTCTTCTTTAGTTTTTGTATATAATAATATATCATCTATGTATACTATACAATTAGGTAGTTGTTTAAAATAACTATCCATAAAATGTTGATATCTACCTGGTGCATTTTTATATCCAAATGGTAGTACATTCCATTCAAAAAATCCTTGTGGTACCGTAAATGCGGTTAATTCCTTAGATTCTTCTTCTAACTTTAAATGGTAAAATCCTGATTTACAATCAAATTTACTAAAATAATTATATCCTTGTATTTGTCTTATTTTTAATATCTTATTTGGTATTGGGTAATTATAAGTCATTGTTTTTGTATTTAAATTTCTATAATCAATAACCATCCTACTTTTTCCTCTTTTTTGTTCACTATGTTTATTTACTATAAATGCTAGGCTATTATGTTTACTATTACTTTTTTTGTATATATTGTTTTTCTAATAAATCTTCTATATGCATTTTAAATTCTTTTGAATTATCAAAATTATATGTTAATGGTTTCTAGGTTATTATGCTATTTTTATCTATTAATTCAATTTTTATAGGGGTTTTATGTTTTTCCCATCCTTTTAATGGATCTTCACTATATAATTGTTCTAATTTTTTCTTAATTATTTCTATCTTATTTATTGAAAGTATAGTTATTTCCTTTTTATTTATTGAAAATACGACCAGTTCTATTGTATCTTCAGTATTTTTTATATTTTCTAAGTTTTGTGTAATTTTTTCACTTCCTTCTATCCAATCAGTTTTCTTTCTTATTTTCTCTTTTTTGCTCTTACTTTCTGTTTACATGGTGTTGTAAACCACCAATCTGTTCTAGTTATTATATGTGAGTATAATTTATCTAAAAACGGCATTCCTAAAAGTATATCCTTTGATGTTAGCTCATAATTATAGATTTCTTCTATTGTTAATATTTTATCCCATACTTGTGTTTTTACATTCTTATCTTTATAAGTAATTAAGCTTCCTTTGTTATTAAATCCTTTAACTATTATTGGTGTTTTTAATTTATCCCATTTACTTTCTGGTAAACAATTATATCTACATAAATTAGCTTCTGCTCCTGTATCTATCATAGGCATATAATATCTATTATAATATCCTTCTACTACTATCTTCATTAATACATAAATTTTCATATCATGTTAGAGATTTTCTTAGGAATAATCTTTCCCTATTATATGTTATAGATAATTGTGTATGTTCTATATTATACGGTCTTACTTGTTCTAGCCATATAATTCCTAATATTATGTCTGTTTTTTGCATTTCTTCCTTTATTTCAAATTCTATTTTCATTTTTCTAACTCCTATTATTATTATTTTTTCTGTTATATTTTTAGTGTTTATTAAGCTTCTTGGTAGATCTGGGCATATATTATTGTCAAATTTTATTTCCTCATTTTTTATTAGATATCTTGCAATATAATTTTCTTCTTGTCCTGTATTTAAGAGTGTTAAATATTTTTTTTCATTTATTGTTCCTGTTATGTAATATTGGTTTAAATTAGTTGTTGAACTTGTTTCATAACTTGTTTTTTTTTATGAACTTGATGATTCTGGTTTTTCATAAGCTATTCTTTTTGTTGTGCTTATTCTATCATTTATTATTTCTAAATTTTCTTCTATATCTATGTCTCTATAACTATAATCATTATTATCAATTGTTTTTACAAATTGCTCGAAAGGACTTTCTATTTGTATTTTGTTAATTTTATTTTTTCCTGTTATTTTATGTTTTAAACTATAAAAGAACTCAGATTGTTTAGAGGCCGATGCTAACTTTACCAGACAATCCACGACTTGGGTGAATTAGATGTTTAAAAGGTCATGTAGGTGATTTTTCTAAATGTACTTTTTGATACTATGACACTAACATATATATGGAAGCACTAGCACTATTCCACAGGCTAAGAATTGCACTACATGGATACTCATTACAACTAATAATCGAAATTGATTGCAAGAAATTCATTAGTACGATACTATTTAATACTTAATGCTCCTCCAAAAGAAAAAATTAAAACTTAGATTATTGCAAGTATCGATTATCTGAGGCAAGAAGGGCATCAGTCAGCACATTTTCAGGAAGCTAATGAAGTTGCGGACTAGAAAGCAAAGAAGGATGCGAGATGATGTACCCACATCTACCCGCTTCTATTTTTCATGTATTTGATAGAGATGGAATGGGTACTATATTACTTAGGCTAGTCTCTTAATGTAATGACTTTATGTTTAATGAAAATATCTCTTATGAACAAAAAAATGTGGAAGGCAAATAAGGAGTATAAATGATATGAATCTAATAGATTTAGTATTTGCTTAATTACATAACTATATATCCATGTCATCTATGGAAAGTGAAAGTCAATTATCCAAAATGTCCCACTTCATACTCTTATATTTGGTAGTGGTAACAAAATCAAAGTTTCTCCCATAGTGATTTTTTTTAGTCAATGATTCCCATAACTAATCTAACATACATTTTGTTCCCTTATTCCATTTCTTTTTACTTAATTAATTCCTATATTAGTCTCTTGACTTAAATTTTGTTACCTATAAAATGGTACTTATCATTTGTTTACTCTTCATCATTTTTCACCATTCTCCAAAACCTTACCCATGATGATTATTACTAAAGCTTTCACTCTTTTCCCTCTTTTAGTTCCTTTATCTTTCTTTCATCTTTATTTTGTTTCTTGTCGTAAAAGTGTAAATGGGTTCACTGTCAATCTTATCCACCGTGATTCTCCTCTTTCACCTTTTTATGACTCATCAAACACTCCATATGAATGCCTTCGAAATGCCATCCATCGTTCATCCTCCCGGGCTTCCTTAAGAAAAAATGTGTTAACCCAATCCAATCAACTATTACGGCAAGCGATGGTGAATACCTCATGAAAATCTCAATTGGAACTCCCCCGGTAGACGCTTTTGTCATTCTTGACACTGGTAGTGATTTGACATGGATACAATGTGAGCCTTGTGTTGAATGCTTCGAACAGTTTACACCCATTTTCAATCCCAAGAATAGCTCTTCTTACAAAACAGTTAGCTGTGACACTAAACTTTGTCAAGAAATATGGTCTCCATGTAACAATAATACATGTAATTATGAAGTGACTTATGCTGATGATTCCGCTACATTAGGTGAACTTTCTGTTGAAACTTTCAGATTTGCTTCTACTTCTGGCAAATATGTCTCAATTCCTAAAATTCCTTTTGGTTGTGGACATAACAATAGTGTATTCTCTAATACCATTTCTGGCCTCATTGGATTAGTCACATCAGCTTTGGTGACAATGCGGTTGTCTGGTCCTGGCGTCGTTTCAACTTCCTTGATAGCGCGACAAAGTTATTATTTTCTAACTTTGGAAAGTATTAGCATTGGAAACAAGATTTTGCCATTCAGATCTTCTAAAAGTAGTTCCAACACTCAAGGTAATATTTTTATCGATTCAGGTACATTACTTACAGTTTTCCCTAACGAATTTTACTCGAATTTGGAGAAAACATTGATGGCTTCAATTCATGCTGCTAGAAAACAAGACCCGGCAGAGTTTTTTAATGTATGTTACGCCTCTAAGAATGATATTATCAATGCTCCTAAGATTGTCGCACATTTTACAAATGCGGATGTAGAGTTGTCACCAGTGAATGTATTTACACAAGTGGATGAAGGTTTGATTTGTCTTACAATGGTGCCTGATGAGGGAACTGCTACTTTTGGGAACTTGGCACAGGCAAATTTCTTAATTGGGTATGATCTTGCGGCTAAACAAGTTTCCTTCTTGCCTATGGATTGCACTAAGCATTAAGGATTTTAGTTGTGGATGGGGGTTGACAAGTTATATATAAACATATACATGTGATGAATTTAGCTATTAGCTAGCTACTACTCCCTTCGTTTAGTATTAATTGGTCTTCTTTCTAAAAATATCTATTTCAATTCAATTGTCCAAGTTCTAAAATCAAAAGCATTTTATACATATGTTTTCCATTTTACTCTTTGCAGGAATACTAAATATATTCATAGCTATCAAAATTATTAAAGGATTCATAAATCATCTCAATTCTCAAAATCAAATTAAATGATTTACTAATTTCGATTATAAATTCTCAACATTCTAGACATAATGCATTAGATGGAGTAGTATGTATCTATTATGATTCGGACAGAATAAGCAAACCACAAGTAAAAGAAAAATAAGAACAACACACAGATTTACGAGGAAACCCTTGCGGGAAAAACCACAGGCAGAGGCAGATGAAGTTCACTATGAAAGGAGAGCAGTACAATGTAGAGAATGACATAATTTCTGAATATCCAAAACCGACCCACTAATTGCACTTATATAGTATGTGTGTACAAATAAGTCCTAGGCCCAGAAACATAAAGGTCTGATCCCTACGCTACTACCATAGACCCCATTGAAAATCACAAACATAGGTCGTACCTCGAAACTTTTAGGGCCGGACCAACAAAATTCGGGTCACAACTCTAACAATCTCTACCTTGACATGAATTCTAATTCATAACTCAAATTTGTTTCAAGAAAAACTCTCCACCTCTTCCATAAAAGCCCCTTAGGGCACATCTTAACAGCTACCACCAACCAAGTCCAAGCAATGCTCAAACTTGGCACTTGGTAGTGTCTTGGTCATCATATCAACAGGGTTATTATGGGTACTAATCTTGCTTACCACAATATCACCAAGAGCAATAATTTCACGCACAAAATGACACTGAACATCGATGTACTTTGTCCTCTCATAAAACATTTGATCTTTCGTAAGGAAGATAGCGCTCTAACTGTCGTAAAAGACCGTAGTAATCTGTAAGTCTTTGCTAAGTTCACCAAACAGACCCTTCAACCAAATAGATTCCTTGAAAACCTCTGTAGTAGTCATGTACTCTGCCTCAGAGTTGACAAAGCAACCATAGTCTGTAAAGTAGCTTTCCAAATAGTAGCACAACTACCAATGGTGAAAACATAGCCTTTAAGGGATCTTATTTTATCATAGTCTCCTACAAAATTTGGATCAATATACCCAATTACTCCATCTCTATTTCTCCCAAACTGCAAAAAAAATCAGCAAATCCATGTAAGTATCTGAAAATCCACTGAACTATTTTCTAATGTTCTTTGTCAGGATTTTCCATGTATCTGCTAACTGCACTGACAGCATATGATAAATCTGTTTGGGAACAGACTATCACATACATAAGAGACTTGATAGCACTAGAGTATGGAACTCGAGACATATAATTACGCTCATCATCTGTCTTTGGATATAAAGTGGTCGAGAGTTTGAAATGAGTTGCCAATGGAGTACTGACAGGCTTGGCATTTTGCATATTGAACCTATAAAGCACTTTCTCAATATACCTTTTCTGACTCAAGTATAACTTACACTTCTTTCCCTCATAATTTCCATGCCAAGAATCTTCTTTGCTGCTCCTAGATCCTTCATCTAAAACTCCTTGCTGAGCTAGGCTTTGACTTTTATTATATCTCTCATATCCTTTGTTGCAATCAATATATCATTAATATACAAGAGAAGATACACGAATGAAACATCACTTACCTCCTTGAAGTAGACACAGCTATCATTACTACTCCTCCAAAACATATGAGAGGTCATAAAAGAGTCAAACCTCTTATAGAACTGTCTGGGTAACTGTTTTAAGCCATAAAGAGAATTTTCCAACAAGCACACATAATCCTTCTTTCCTGAAAATACAAAGCCCTCGGGTTGTTGCGTATAGATTCCCTCCTCAAATTCTCCATGTAAGAATGCAGTTTTGACATCTAACTGCTCAAGCTCAAGATCATGCATGGCCACAATACCAAGCAAGGCTCGAATCAAACTATGCTTTACAACTGGCGAAAACACATAAGTGAAGTCAACACCTGAAAAGCAAATAGTCTTGCTTTGTACCTAGCATCTTTAACTCCTAATGTTCCTTCTTTCTTTTTAAATACCCACTTTCAACGGACAACTTTCTTATCTTTAGGAAATCTCACCAGATTGCATGTGTCATTCTTATGAAATGATTTCATCTCCTCCTGCATAGTAATCATCCATCGGCTGGAATTGTCACAACTAATTGCCTCTGAGTAAGAAGAAGGATCTTCACCAAAATCAATACCTTATGCTACATTCAATGCATAAGCAACCAAACCAGCTTCAACATACTTCTGAGTAGGTATAATATCTCTTCTAGACATGTCTTTAGAAATAGAATATTATGGCATCACTAGTGGTGAAGAAGAAATAGAATCACTCTGTATCTCCAAGCTAGTCTGAGAAGTAAGCACTGGTGTAGACTCTACTCCAATCCACAATTCAACTTGGGTTCTTGACTCTTGCTAATTCATGTCACTAAACTCATCTGAGAGCGAAGAACTAGATTCAGAGGGATCCCAAAGCATGGCAGTTTTATCAAACACAATATCCCTACTAATTATAACCTTTATGCTTTCTAGAAACCAAAGATTATAACCTTTAACACCAAGCTTATACCCTATAAATAAAAACTTGACAGATCTAGGTTCCAACTTTCCATTATCAATATGAACATAAACAGGACATCTAAATATCCTCAAATCAGAATAACTAGCAGGAGTATCAGACCATACCTCGTGTAGAGTCTTTTTATCAATCACGACTAACAGAGAGAGGTTAATAAGAAGACAAGTTGTGGAAGCAGCTTCGGCCCAAAAAGACTTGGTTAAACTAGCATTAGAGAGCATACAACACACCTTCTCCATTATAGTCCTATTTATTCGTTTGGCCATACCATTCTAATGCGGAGTATGATGAACTTTCAAGTGCCTTACAATTCCTTCTGACTTGCACAGAGCATTACATTCATTAGAATAGAACTCTAAACCATTATCAGTCCGAAGGCATTTTACCTGCTTTCCTGTTTGCTTTTCAATCATATTTTTTCACTCCTTAAAAGTAGGCGAAACATTATTCTTTTGCTTCAGAAAGAACACTCAAAATTTTCTAGAATAGTCATCAATAATAGTTAACAAGTGATTCGCACCTCCTCTAGAAGGTATTGTAGAAGGACCCCAGATATCAGAATGAATATAATCAAGTGTGCCTTTAGTTGAGTGGATGCCTTTACTGAATCTTACTCTTTTCTGCTTCCCAAAAATGCAGTGCTTACAGAACTCCAATTTGGTAATACTCTGGCCATTAATAAGTCCTTTCCTACTTAGTTCAGCCATCCTATTTTCACTCATATGCCCTAGTGGATGCGTCAAAGTTTAGCAACACCACTTTCTGATAGAGGTGAGGTAGAAACAGTTGCATCACCTGTAATCGTAGATCCTTGAAAGACATACAAATTTGCAGCCTTACTCTGTCCCTTCATCACAACAATATCACTTTTAATAACCTTCAGGACTCTACCTTCACCAGTGTACCTATACCCGTTCGAATCAAGGGTACTCAAGGAAATAAGATCTATCTTCAGGTTTGGGACATACCGAACATCACCAAGTGTCCTCACAACCCCATCCAATATTTTAATTAGGATTGTTACAATACTAGCTATCTTACAAGGTGTGTTATTTCCCATCAATATAACACCTTTAGAGACTATTTCATATATTGTAAACCAATCCTGATTTTGACACATATGAAACGTGTAAGCTGAATCAAGAATCCAATCTTCACAGGGATTGGAGTTACCATCAGAAACTACCAAGAGTTCTCTATCACTATCACTATATTTAACAAAACTGGCTTTACCAAAATTCTTTGGTTGCTTCTCCTTCAGTTTTGGAGCTTTCCTTTTCTCTCTATTCTGTAACTTATAACATGGATTTGATATGGCCCTTCTTCTTATAGTAATTACAGGTTTTTTTTCTATTTTTAAATTTTGATCTAAACCTATCATCACCCCCGGAGTTCCTCTCACGAGTCCTTCCTCCATTCACAAGATACTTTATCTTCTCCTTAGAGAACAACGCATCATAGACTTTATCTATGGTCAGGGTATAACAACTATATAAAATTGTATCCCTAAAGGTTGTTTATGATGAAGGCAGCGAACACAACAAAATCAACCCTAGATCTTCCTCATCATACTTAACCTCCAGATTCTCTAAATTAAATGCAATTTCCTTAAAGACAGACACATGATGCTCTAAGAACGCACCCTCAGACATGCGATGGGAATAAATTCGTTATTTGAGATGCAACTTACTTGTTTAGATCTTCGACATACATAACGATTCTAGTTTCAACCACAACGCACAAGCAGTGGCCTCCTTCAAAACATCCGGTAGAATCTGATTGGATAAATGAAGATAGATTTGAGATAGAGCCTTCTGGTCCTTTCGTCATTTGTCCTTGTCTGTCAATGATGAGGGAATCTTATCGAACCATGATAGAGCATCATCTAAATCCATCTACACGAGCACATCCCACATCTTAATCTGTCATAAAAAAAATCTGATCATGTGATCCAACAACGAAATATCACACTTCATGGTTGCCATCTCCAAGAAAAAAATTGAAACAGTCTCTGATACTAGTTTGTTGTGATTCAGACTGAATAAGCAAACTACAAGTAAAAGAAAAATAAGAACAATACACAGATTTACGTGAAAACCCTTGTGGGAAAAAACAGGAGAGGAGTACAATGTGGAGAATGAGGTAATTTCTGAATATCCAAAACTGACTCACTAATTGCACTTATATAGTATGTGCGTACAAATAAGTCCTAGGCCCAAAAACATGAAGGTCCGATCCCTACTCTACCACCACAAGCCCCATTGAAAATCACAAATATGGGTCGCACTGCAAAACTTTCATGGCCGGACCAACAAAATTTGGGTCACAACTATAACAGTATCAAATTTAAATATTTAATTATTGCATTGATTATTGTACTTTTAAAGACATACAAATCTCTATTCAAAGATTTCTTAATGGGCGTGTTAAGTCTATAAGCCAACTAATACGAAATTCGAGAGAGCATTTTTTTATTTCCCGTTTGTTTGTTGGTCTTTAATGTGGCTAGCAGTACTTCAAATGTTGATTCTATCTTTTGAGAATTATATTTACTTTGTCTTCTGCTTTTTTTATATGTTCAATGATCATTTAAAATTAGAATCAGGTGTTTAATAAGTTACGAAGTTGATTTTTCTATTTTCAACAAGATTAGGAAGTCTTCGATCTATGTATTTCACCTAAAAATTTTGTGACGATTATAGTTGTTTAAATATGATTTGATTGAAATTTAAAGAAAAAAGAAAGTTGAAATCTAAAAAGTATTTGATTTCTTATATGCTCATGAGTTTCATTCAAGAAAAAAAAATTGAAGTCAATTAAATAAACACTTGTTATTTCACTACTTTTAAACTTTATTAAATTACCTATTTCAAATTTGAAGTTACAATAGTAATGAATAGGTTGTAAAACAAACATTGTATATTTTTTTTTCTTTTTTTTTTTGGTGAAGAAACAAACATTGTATTAATAATCTCCAAATGTTATTCAAAAATTTGAAAAATGTTTGTTCTATATTCAACTTTCTCTTTCTAGGATTCTGTGGACCTTTGAAACTGTCAATTTTTCTTTTACTAATTTTTTAGAGGTAGGAGAAAGGAAAACAAGGAGAGGATTACAACGTTGGAATTGAACTTTTACCAATGAGGTGAGAGTTCAGGTAATATTCACCCTAAATTTTATTGCTAGAATTTATGTTAAATTTATTAGTAAGTCTCAATTTTATCTATAAGATATTGGTAATACTACTTGACTAAATTTTTCTGGGAAAATTATTTTTCGGAAATTTTATCCAACCAAACATGAAAAATATAGAAAAATATTTTCCTGCCGAAAACCCCCTTCAATTGCATATATTTTTCCATTTCCATAAGAACCTTAAGCTCTTCATCAAAGAATCTACAGTTCCCATTCACCGGAGCTCGAAACTTATCAGAGGTAGAAAGATTGTTTCTAATAAATTTTTAACTCAAAGACAAAAACAATCTAGAAAAATACATAATGAAAGACGATAGTATTAACAAAATGACAAACAGTAAAATAATGTCACAACAAATTAACACTATAATCGAGCAATACGAAAATCGAAATCCTAGATAATAACAATAATCGAAAGATAAGAATAGTTATACAACGCCTAGTAGGGCAATATGACAATACATACCTACCTACTTACATAGACGCACTCCTGCATATGAACCTAACCAAACATAAAATAATAACAAATTATTTTTCAAAAAATATTTTCCTTCATACCGAAAAAAATCCTTTGGGACTTGATTGTATATATTTTAGTAAAAATAACATAAATCTCGACAGCTTGGAGTTTAATTACATAAAATCTCAGTATTTTATATAATTACAAAAAAATCCAATTTTAAGTCTATGAAGATACATAATTAGCTTCTTTGTAAAGATACATAATTAACTCCCAATATAATCTTTTCAATTTTGGATCTGTCGAGATACATAATATATCCAATAAAGATATATTTTTCCTTTATAAAGATACATAATTCGCTTCAGATAAATTTTTCTGATATTGGATCAATCGAGATACATAATTAGCTTTCCTACATCCCAAGACAACACATAATTAGTTGATTTTTGTAACTACTTTGTAAGGGTGAAAATTTATGTAAATGTGTTACATTAAGGTGTATCTTTATGTTATTTTTCCCCAAAATAACAAAATATTTTTCAAAAAAAAATTTTTTCACCAAAAATACCTTTCAATTGAATATATATTTCCACTTTAGAAAAGAATGACACAGGCTGTGTTTTCAGGAAAATATTTTTTTAGAAAATGTTTTCATGAAAAAGAAGTTGACTTCTTACTTATTTTCTTATGTTTGGTTGGTGAGTAGAAATTATTTTTCGAAAAATATTTTCTAGTGTTTGGTTGTTGAATGAAAAAATATTTTTCAGATAATACATTTTAGTGTTTAGCTTAAGAGTAAAAAAATACTTTTTAAAAAAATAACTTTCGACCCCGAAAAATATTATTTTAGGATGTGTTCAATATGGAGGAGGAAAGTCCGGTCCAGATGTGATTTGTCTTGCAATAGTGCCATCAGATGACCTTTTTATTTTTGGGAACTTGGAACAAATGAATTACTTAATTGGATATGATTTTGTGGCCAACCAAGTTTCATTCTTTCTAATGAGAAATGAGATATAACATGATTGGTTAGATATTAGTTGCATAATAGTGTAGTTAGAGTTAGTTATAAATAACTGGATCCTTTAATGAGTTGGTTGTTTCAGTGGTTGATAGTTGTACAGGTTAGGTGTGTTAGCTCATGTATATAAAGGAGGAAATTAGAGATCCCTCAGAGTTAGTTATCATTTTTCCCTTAATCACGTTGTGTAGTTAGCCTCCTTTTTCATAATGAGAAGTTTTCTTTGAATTTCACTTGAATTATGTAAGTGTTTTCATCCCATTTCACAACATGGTATCAGAGCCATCAGCCATGGATATGTCTTAGTCTTAGCTGGGAATGTGAAGTTGAAGATGAAGAGCTACGATGGATGTTGAACTAAGCAACACCTTGCTGAAAAAACTTGGTCATAATCATCCTCTATTTTTTAGTACAACAGATACTTCTTGAGTGGTTCTAATCTCTATTTAATTAATGGGATTAGAAAACTATTTTTTATTGAGTGATCGATGCGCATTGCCATACTTGGTAGAATAAGTTGGGGCTAATCGATGAAAAGTGCAGGAAAGTAGATTTTGGTCCTAATCTAGCTGATCTATGGGAAAGATGCAATGCAATTGTCCTTTCATGGATTATGAATTATGTTTCAAATAAGTAGTTAGGGTGAATTGTCTATTCTTCAGATGTATGTGCTATTTGGAATGATCTCAACGAGCGATTTGATAAAGGTGATGGATCGTACATTTTTTAATTGCACAAAGAGATTGCAACCACAACACAAGGAGCCAGAAGTATTGCAGAATACTTCACTAAGTTGCATTTGCTTTAGGAAAAATTTGATTGATTAGCTCCTTTTCCGTGATGTGCTTATGCAAAATCAAAGGAATTTGGTGAATTCATGATAAGGCAAAAGCTTTTGTAATCCTTAATGGGACTTAATGAATCATATGAATAATAACGCGCTCAAATTCTCATCCTCATTCCCCTTCCTTCTGTTAATCAAGCGTATTCCATGATGATTGAAAGAGAGAGACAAAAGATGTTACCTAACTGCCATAACTACGAATTTGGAGATAGCTGCCTACATAAATGTGAAATATCCTACTAACAACAAGTTTCAATGAAATTGGAACCCTGATTGGGGTGCAAAATGTGAATACTGAAAATTGATGGGACATGTTGCAGATAACTGCTATCGATTGCATAGTTATCCTTTAGATTTCAAATTCAAAAGGACTTCTGGAAATAACAATGGATCATAGATGAAAGGAGGAGAGATTAAAGAAAATTATCCTAATGTGAGAATTGCTCATAGCAGGGGTCAACACCAAGTTGCTACATGTGTGGATAATTACAATGACTTAGGACATCATCTTTACAGGAATGCAGAGTGCTATGAAAATGGTAGAAGTACTCAGTATTTTGGTGGAGAATCTAGTAAGATATCTGAAAGTCACAACTACTTACAACAGCAATATGGTGATGTGGTACAACACATGGATAATCTTCATCATTATACTCATTTTAAGAAGGTCCGCATCATTAAACTCAGTTTAAGAAGGTCATTGACAAAAAGAATACAGATGAGAGTTCAGCACTCTTAACTGAACACTCCGACTCAGCAAACATGAGATGTATTATGTTTACCTCATCTGTGGTTGATTCTCAGAATACAGGTATTATATCTACCTCTTGTATGAATGATAATAAAGTGGAATGGATAGTATATACGGGTGCAACAAATCATATGATTTCCAATAAAGAATTGTTAAGTAATGAAATGAAACCTAGTGTTTTCAGTAGTAGAAAGGTTCACTTACCTAATGAAAAGACTGTAGATGTTTCACATGTCGGTCCTTGTGACATTATGAATGGAAAGTCTATTAAATGTGCTATACATACCAGACTTTAGGTATAATCTCTTGTCAGTATCCAGGTTAACTAAAGAGCTGGATTGATCAGTCAAATTTTTCCCTGACTTATGTATACTCCAAGACCTCTCAAGTGGAAAGGTACTGAGATTTGTGAGAAGGTTGAGGGACTTTACCTATTGCACCATAATGGATCTAATAATAAGAATAAATAAGTTCTAGGAGGACTTACAGCAAAAAGGAATAAGCTGGACATCCTACTTTGGCATAGGAGGATGGGCCATGCATCTGTTAGAGAAATGGAAAAATTACTTAGTCTTAGTCATGCTGAATGTAAGCAAGCTCTAGAAAGTTGTAAAACATGTCCACTTGCTATACATAATATATTACCTTTCACTGACAGTACATCAAAAACATCTTCCTTCGTTAAATTACTGCACTTAGATGTATGGGGACCATTTCATATGCCTACTTTTGATAGAAATGGATTTTTTTACTATTGTAGATGACTAATCTTGCATGACTTGAGTTTACCTATTAAAACAGAAAAGTGATATTACAGTAGTACTAAAGCATTTTATACAGCTGTTCCAAACACAATTTGAGAAAACAATCAAAATACTAAGGCCACATAATGGTAGAATTTGTTAATTCTGCTTGCACTGATTTGTTTAATTCTCATGGAATTGTCCATCAAAGATCATGTGTTTACACCCCTCAACAGAATGAGGTTGTAGAAAGAAAATACATGTACATCTTGGAGCTAGCTCGGGCTATCAGATTTCACGGTTCTATTTCTTTAAAATTTTGGGGTCACTACATTCTTAGTGTTGTTTACATGCTCAACAAGTTGTGTTCCCTAAATTTATAAGGTAAGACTCCTTTTGAGGTCTTTTATGGTTGCAAAGGTACTATAGACCACTTAAGAACTCAAGAGAGTTTATGGTATGCTAAATATTTTCCTGATGGTGACAAATTTAAGGCTAGAGTAGTTCCCTCAGTTCACATGGGATATTCAGAGGTCACAAAAGGTTGTGTGTTTTATAATTTTCTCACACATACCTTCTTTATCTTAAGAGATGTGTCATTTAGAGAAGGCACTTTCCCATTCCATTCTTATACCCTCAATGCACTACCTTTTGTGGATATCTCTACAATTTTTTTTTAGAATGTCATTCTTGATATCCCTACATCTGTTGATGATCTATCTCCTTTATTTCCTCAGGAGTCCACTCCTAACTCTACTGTTGAGTCTTCTGTTTCTTCTATTGATACAGTCCTTCCAGTAGTACCACCTATTTATGCAAATTCTTCTTCCTATCCTCTTTCACACTCATTGGGTCATGATGGATTGTTTTTTCATTATCAATCCTATTTAGTGGCCTTCACATGTGTTGTTGAACCATAATCCTACCAACAATCTTATTCAGATACTACTTGGATCACAGCAATACAGGAAGAAATTGAAGCACTTGAAGCAAATAAGACCTGGATTTTAGTTCCTCTTTCACCTAGTAAGACTCTTATTGGTTGCAAATGAGTTTACAAGGTGAAGTTTAAATCTAATGGGAAGGTAGAAAGACACAAGGTTTGATTAGTTGCCAAGGGATATAATCAAAAAGACGTTCTTGATTACTAAGAAACTTTTTATCTTGTGGTTAATATGGTGATAGTGAGGAGTGTTCTTTCTATTGTTGCAGCTTCTGATTGGCATATCCATCAGTTAGATGTCTATAATGCTTTTCATCAGGGTGATTTGCATGAGAAAGTCTACATGTCTTTACCTGAGGGTTTTGCTAGCCAAAAAAAGTATCCAGGAATGGTATGAAGACAAGTAAAGTCCTTATATGATATCAAACAAGGTAGCACACAATGGAATGTCAAACTTATTGATGAATTAATAGAATCTGGTTTTGTGCAAAGCAGTTTGGACTATTCCTTGTTCATCAAACGACAACATAAACTTGTGGCGGTAATTCTAGTATATGCAGATAATGTGTTGGGGGCTGGTAATGATTTGAATATGATTGAACAGACCAAACAAGCTCTGCACGTTAAATTCAAAATTAAAGATCTTAGAATACTGAGATATTTTCTAGGAATAGAGTTTAATAGATCATCTAAAGGGATATTGATGAATCAAAGGAAATATAGTTTAGACTGATAGAAGAAATAGGGATAACTTGAGAAAAACCATCTTGGACACCATTTGACTGTAAATTGAAACTAACCACTGCAGAGGTTGATAAAGCAATGGGAACTAAAGATCATGTAGAGTTATTAGACAAGAGTTCTTATCAAAGATTGATTGAAAGATTGTTGTATTTGATTTTGACTAGACCAGATATGGGTTTTTCAGTTCAACCATTAAGTCAATTCTAGCAAAATCCCAAAAGAACCCATTTAGAAGTAGCACTCAAAGTTGTAAGATATATAAAAAGGGAACTTGCTATGGGGATTCTTATGAGTAGCAGAAAAGAGAACAAGCTAGTAGAATTTTGCGATGCAGATTGGGCAGCATGTCCAAATACTAGGAGGTCAGTAATAGGTTTCTTAATTAAACATGGAAATTCCTTGATATCATGGAGATAAAAAAAGCAGACAACAATTTTTAGAAGTTCAACAAAATCAAAATATGGGAGCATGGCCTCTACAGTTTTAGAACTAGTATGGATTATTGCTCTATACAAGGACCTAGGGGAAGAGTTAGAGTAGCCTATGACTTTTTTTTATAACAGTAAATCTACATTGCAAATTGTAGCAAACCCAGTGTATCATAAGAGAACAAACCATATAGAGATAGACTGTCATTTTATCAAAGAAAAGATACAAAAGGGACTGATCAAGCCATAACACTTAAATACGCAAGAACAATGAGTAGACATCACGACAAAAGGGTTGTTCAAACCACAACATGAATATTTGGTTTCCAAGCTTGGCATGCTAAATGTCTTTAGACCTATGATCTTGAGGGGCTGTAATGAGAAAGAAGATATAACATGATTGGTTTGTTATTAGTTGCATCACAATGTAGTTAGAGTTAGTTATAACTAACTGGATACTTTAATGAGTTGGTTATTTTAGTAGTTGACAGTTGTACAGGTTAGGTGGGTTAGCTCATGTATATAAAGGAGGAAATTAGAGATCCCACAGAGTTAGTTATCATTTTTCACTTAATCACTTTCAGTGGTTAGCCTTCTTCTTCATAAAGAGAAGTTTTCTCGGAGTTTCATTTAAATTCAGTAAGTGTTTTCATCCCATTTCAAAACACTTGCCTACGATTGCTCTCAGCATTAAGGATTTTAGTTATCGATAAGGGCTTGACAAGTTTTATATACTTATACATGTAATGAATTTGACTATTGGTATAGCAGTATTTTAAATTTTGTTCAATTCATCGAGAATTGTCGTATTTATTTCATCTGATGCTTAGACATCTTTTATGTGTTCGATAATATTTTATTTTTTAATTAATTAATAAGTAAAGTCTGCACGAATTGTATTAGTAGAAGTGGAGGGCTAGACCTATGCCCAGGGGCGTCTCAATAAAATTAACGATCTAAACACAAATTTTAATAAGATGTCTTACATATATAAATGTACAACAACAACAACCTACTAAGTGTATTCCTACATAAAGGGGGTCTGGGGAGGTTAAAGTATACGTAGACCATACCACTAACTCAGGTGAAGTATAAATGTTATTTTCAATTGACCCGCAGCTCAGAACAAATAATATTATAACAAAAACAAAAACATAAAAGCATATAAGCTAATATAGTACGCAAAATAAACTAACATTTCTAGCTACTAATGGAAACAATACAACCATAAGATAATACTATACACTATCTATCCGAAATCATAAACATCACTCAAACACCCGGAACAGGAACTCCGAACGCAAATAAAGTACTCTTCTCTACTGTTACATATGCACTCCTACCTCTTAACCCTCTACCCTAACTCGCGTCCTCCATACCTTTTTATAAAGGGCCATGTCCTTTGTAAGCTGTAACTACTTCATATCATGCCTAATCACCTCCATCCAATATCTCCATGGCCTACCTCTACCTCAACTAAAACCATCCATAGTCAGCCTCTAACACCTCCATACTGGAGCATCCGAGCCCTTCCTCATCATGTTCCCGAACCAACGTAACCTTACTTTTTGAAACTTGCCTTTCACCAAATCCTCTCTCACATTCCCTCACATCATCTCATCCCTAACCCTATCTCTCTTGGTAAGGCCACATATATATTGTAACATCATTATCTCCGTCAACTTCAACTTTTGGATATGGGAGTTTTTAATTGGCCAACACTCTGCTCCATACAAATAGTCAGTCGGACAACCACTCTGTAGAATTTACATTTAAGCTTTAGAGGCACCTTCTTATCATACAAAACTCCTAATGCGAGCCTCGATTTCAACCACCCAGCACCAATATAGTTGGTGACATCCTCGTCAATCTCACTATGCCCCTGAATCATAGACCCAAATACTTAGAAATCTCCCTCATCTGAATGTCCTGAGAATCCAGCTTCACTACCATATCAGCCTCCTGTGACAAATCACTAAAATTACATTCCAAGTACTCTGTCTTGCTCCTGCTCAACTGAAATCATTTACGCTTAAGGTTCTATCTCCAAATCCCAACTTATCATTAACTTCTCTCCTAGTCTCATCAATCAGTACCATACATCAGTAAATAACATAGACCAAGGCACCTTTTCTTGAATACGTCGTGTCAAAACATCCATCACCAAGAAGAATATAAAAGGGCTAAGAGTTGATTCCTAGTGCAGTCAAAATGGGACCGTCCTCCAAATCTCTACCTACAGTCCTCACTCGAGTCTTCGTGCCATTGTACTTGTCCTAAATCGGAATAGTGTATTCCGCAAGAACCCCTCTAGCCTCCAAACACCACCACAGAATATCCCTAAGGACTTTGTTATATTCCTTCACAAGGTCAATGAACACCATGTGCAAATCCTTCTTCCTTTTTATAAACTGGTCCACTAGTCTCATCACGAGGTTAATGGCCTAAATAGCAATCCACCTAGCATGAAACCAAACTGGTTCTTACACATAGTCACGATCTTCCTCAGCCTT
This sequence comes from Capsicum annuum, assembly GCF_002878395.1. NCBI lineage: Eukaryota > Viridiplantae > Streptophyta > Magnoliopsida > Solanales > Solanaceae > Capsicum > Capsicum annuum. Next base: position 247,747,088 of record NC_061111.1, on the reverse strand, counting down.
AACTCTACCACTCTTTTTCAAATCTTTATTATGACTCAACAACTTGATACTCCTATAATTGTTGCAACTGCGAATGCCCCCCTTGTTCTTATACAATGGAATCATCTTACTCCACCTCAAAGTTTCAGGCATCCTCGCCGCCCTAAAAATAATGTTAAAAACCTCTTCAACCACTCCAAACCTGCCTGACCCATGCTCTTCCAAAAATCCACCAGGATCTCATCTATCCCAGTCACCCTACCCCTATGCATCCTGCGGATAGCCCCCAAGACCTCCTCAACCTTGATACGTCTACAATAACCATAATCGTGAAACCTGTCAAAGTACTCCAATTCCCCAACACAAAACCTTTATCCCCCTCATCATTCAAAAGTTTATGGAAATAGGACTACCATCTCTTTCTAATGAGGGCATCCTCAACCAACACTGTACCATACTCCCCCTTGATACACCTTACTTGGTCAAGGTCATGAGCCTTCCGTTCCCTGGCCTTGGCAAGTCTATACAACTTCTTATCCCTGCCATTCTCTACGAAATTCGCATACAAGCTCTCAAAATTTGTTGTTATAATTGTCGTAACTGCTAACTTAGCCTCTCTCCGAGCTACCTTATACTCTTCTGTCTCTTCTCATCATCCTTTCTCTCCACCAACTTAGAATAATCCCCCTTCTTAGTCTCCACCTTCATCTTAACTTTTTTATTCCACCATCGGTCCTCCCCTAGTGCTTGTCAGATCAGCCTCTTGAGACACCCAACACCTCTCTAGCCGTCTCTCAAATGCAACTATCAGTCGTCTCCCACATACTATACACATCCTTTCTACTCTCCCAAGCCCTTCTTGTCACTAATTTCTTCTCTATTTCTAAAGCACTAGGCAAAGTCAAGTTACCCCACCTAATCCTAGGCTTACCCTCCACGTTCTTCTTTTTTCTACCCTTATTGATTACCATATCCATCACGCATAACATATGTTGATTTGAAATATTCTCGCAGGGTATGATCTTACAATCTTTATAAATTGCTCTATCGCCCTTTCTAAGAACAAAAAAGGTCTATTTGTGTCTTGGCCATCGAACTACGAAAGGTAATAAGGTGCTCCTCCCTCTTTGGAAAGCTCGAATTCTCCACCCATAATCTAAAAGCCTTAGCAAAATCCAAAAGAGAAAATTATCCTTCATTTTATTCCCCAAAATTAAAATCGTCATGCATATCATCTTAACCTCTAGATAAACACCCAACATGTCTATTAAAATCTCCTCCAACGAAAAGCATCTCTGTGCTGGAATGCCTCTGACCACCTCATCCAAAGTCTCCCAAAATTTCCTTTTCTCCTCCTCGTCTAATCCTGCTTATAGAGTGTAGACACTAATAACGACCAAAGTAGACCCTCCAATTACCAACCTAATCGGCATCAGTCTATCGTTAACCCGCTTAACCTCCACTACCTATCCTCTAAGCTCTTCAAATACAAAGATACCTACTCCATTCCTATGCCTTACGCTACCCGAGTACCGAAACTTATACCTGTCCACACTCTCGCCTTAATGGCTACTCATTCGGTTCCCTGAACACAAGCTATACTAATCTCCGTCTTCCTAAGAATCTTTACGAGGTCTATGCGCTTACCTTGGAGAGTCCCTAAGTTTCAAGACCCAAATATCAACTTGAAATCTCCCTTACCTCACCCACTTAACCCTACTACCCCTTGTCTCCAACCCCAAACTCGATCCTAGACCTACCCTAACCCATCGCTAGACTCAGACCCCGCCCTCGCCCTAGACTCTAGTCCCGAATCCAATCTAACCCCAACCTTGACCTAGAATATGATCCTATTCTACCATCGACCAGCACAACCACTACTCAATATGAGAAGAGAAAAAAGGTGAGCAAATAGGTACGGCAAAAAAATAAATAGGCAAGGTTAAAAAAGACGCAAAGATAGTAATGAGATAAATCAACAAGGAAAATCAAGAAAAATGAATAAACTTAAATCAAAATAACAAAGAAAATGGAAAAAAATAAAAAGTGTTATTGTTAAGCAAAGATTGATAATAAACAATGTAAAGAAATTTATCAAAAAAAAAAAAACTTCAATACGAAAAAAAGAAGAAGGAACAATTCAACAATATAACAAAGAATTGAATCTCCAATTCAACTAAAACAGATCTAAATCTAGACAAAATAAACAAACAAGCATATTACATATGCATTAGTAAATTTAGCTTTACTCATTGCAACATAAAGTGATAAAATTCAATACAAACATAAGCAACAATTAACAAATCATTTGATTTTCTAACATAAATATTTCAAAAAGATAAAATTCAAATGAGCAATTGAAATTTAAGCAGATGGATCTTGGTTATTAACAAGGAAATAGAAAGTCAAAAGTATCACAAACAAAGACTTCCTACACATCTAAATTCCTTATTAAAAATCAATTTCATGGAAATTGATACAAATTGATATGTAATCCAGATGAATAAGAAAGCTTTGAAGGAAGAATTAAAATAAAAAAGTATAGTAGATGGAATGGTTTTTATTTAATTTTTCTTTGATTTTATACTTGATAAGAGGGGGATTTTAGTGAAGACATAAGTGTAAGAGAAAAAAATAAAAAATAAAAATAAAAACATAATTTTTTTAAAAATATTATTGTAATAATTTAGAGTTGTCTTATTTGTCCTTGCATAGTAGTTGTTTTTTGTGTGGTATTTTTAAAAGACACATAATCTTTAATTTCACATATTAATATGACTAGGGAATAGGCCCGCGCTTTGCGCTGTAATGAAAAACATATCGATGATTAATCTTATAAATAATTATCTTCTTTATTATAATATGTCTGTGAGATTATAAAACTTTCAACTTCAATGCATGATATACATTATGACCTAAACTTTCATTTAATTCACTTTTTAAGAATATTAACATAAAAAAAGTTTGGCTCATTTTTGTAAGTAAAGTTATAGCCGCGTACAGTACGTATGTATGTGTGTGCGTATATATATATATATATATATATATATATATATATATATTCATGCAACACTTACATAGGAGAACATTAAGTGATTTTAGGAGTTGATAAATTACTCTTCTCCGAAACGAAATCCTCGACATATTACAAATTTATAATTTTTTATAGTTTTGTTACATACATAACTAAACAACATGATAGCGTATGTTAAGTTATTCAATCTCGGTATGGTCTTCTCAACTATTATCTCAAAAGTAAGATATGCATATTCAAGAATCAACCTATAAGTCTACAAAGCAAATTTTGTCATCTAAGCAACAATAAAAGAACATTAGATTTATATTATGGAATGATAAGAAATATTAAATTCATACTATATATTGCATGAGGATTTTTAAAGTTACTTTTTGTTTGTTTATTTTTTTTTTCGAAGATAATAAATACTAAATTTATATTTGTATCCTCTATTTCTTTAGCGACTTTCCTCACCGATCATTCAAAATTTTTAAAAAATATATATACGTATTTGTTATATTTTATATCATATCTAACCCAAAAATTTATTAGAATAATTAGGCATTCTCCATCTTCATACTTCATTCTCTCTCTTTATGTTCGTTCTATATTTTTTTTTCTTCTCCAATTATACGTATATTGAATGAGAATTTTTTATTTTAAAGAGATAATTATAAGAGAATAAAGATATACAACTAACACTTACATCGATTAGTTGGAAGCTATGGAGGTAATGTAGTTAAAATTGACAACATGAGGTTTTTATTTTTTTTATTTTTTATCTCTTATCTTTAATATATATCAATACACATTAATCAAAAATAATTAAGAGGAAGGGGAGAAGTACCGTAACATTTTGAAAATTTAATATTATCTTTAATTTTAAGCTTTTAATACTCACTATCATTAGAATGAAAATTATAAAAATAAAGTGGTGTGAGTTATGGAGATTTTTGAATGCCTAAAGTAAATTATTGTATTATAATTGTATAATAAAATAGAGTAAGATTGCCAAAAAAAAAAAAAGATAAATACGAATGATGATAATAGAAAGGTGCTAACATTAAATTAAAAATTCTTAAAGACTAACCTCACATCAAACTAAAGGAATAACAACATTATCATTTGCTTTTATTTTTTCAGAGCATGAAATACCGTATTGACAAATCGCGAAAATTATTTCTTCAACTTCATGTAAACGCTCATTCCATTGTCATTTCTTATGATAATTGGAGAAGAATTACCTTCAACAATGTATTTTACTTCATTTTTTTTACGAACTTTGTCAATATTTAATTTCATCGCAATCATAACAATCATTTCCAAGAAGGCTACACTTTCCGAAACAATAATTGCATCACTTTTGTAGGATTGATAAATAATTTCCAACTCTCAAATACCCGAATGACGCAGCAATATGTGGATGTTCATATTGATATTTTTGAGAATTGAAGAAAGCAGTTGATAACCTTTTTTTTTTTCCAAAACATGATTTAACAAAGAAGAAAATTTACCATGATGTTTTAGAATTTTTTTAGATTTGAATTTCAGTTACTATATTTAATCATACACCACATAATGATAGATAATTAATGACGTTAATTAAGAAAGTAAAAAATTTAATCATACGCCACATACTGATGGGTAATTAATAGGGTTAATTAAGGAAGTAAAAGATAGTATCAGATTTCTCTTTCCTGAAATATAGACTAATCAATTTTTTTATACAATCCAGCAATGTATGAGGGACGATCTAATGTATAAGTATATTTCTTAATTTTGGGAGAGAGAAAGACAACAAAAATTTTAAGTAATTACTTTCACTACGGAGGAGATTTATGTGGTTTATTCTTAAATAAATTGATTGATTAATGAAAAATGAAGATAAAAGTTCAAAAAACCCAAAAAAAAGATAAATAGCATTGGAGGTTTTTAAGACATGCCACATAGCAGGATGGGCTAAGAGTCTCCTATATATATATATTCTAAAATTTTATTTTGAAATTCAACTTTGGAAAAAAGTAAATATTTTTCAAGGCCAAATATCTCTTAAAAAGCTTAAATTCCTTTTATGTCCTTGCAAACTCTTTTCAAAAATAATTGTTAATGCACTTTTATACTTGTGATAAACAAAATCACCAAAAAAACATAAATACATATAAAAAATTTACAACAATAATGATTTAATAGTTACTACTCCAATCTAAAGCCATCATTTTCTCAATAATTTAGCTAGAAAGCATTGACTTTCGAAAAATTCCAAATCGATAAGTAAAAAAGAAGAGAGTGGCAGAAGAACAAGCTTATAAGTTTGAAAAGTTCATAAAACAGATGCACAAATTACCTAAAAACATAACTTGAAACATAACAACTCAACTTTCTAACTCCACATGTAATACCTCATAGAATCTCGAGTATAATAGTTACGCGACAGAAATAAAACACCAATAAGTAATTAAAAAAAAGGATAGTGTACTTGTATAGGAAGAAGATCAAACCTGAAGTCAAGCCTGAGTACTGAGGTTACACCATTTTAGCTTTCATAACACTTCTCCTTGAATTTCTGTATTATTTTGGTAGCAAGGCTCTGACCAACTAATACACGCCACTTGACACTGCCAGCTTGACCTAGGAGCTTTCTTCAGGCATTCGAAATTGCATCTTATTAGCTAGCTTTTGAACGTCCGTGATAGCATATCTTTCTTTCATATACATATATTATATTTTTAATACGTTCATGTTGGAATTGAGACTCTTTAAGTTAAATCGAAGAAGTCGTTCATGTTGGAATTGAGACTCTTTAAGTTAAATCGAAGAAGTCTCAATAGCATGCTCCTCATGAATCCTTCTTCTGTACAAAAATATCAAAGAATTAATTAATAATGGCTTATATAGATTTATTCATATATTAATTGAATAAGGTAGTAACTTTATAGATAAAAAATAACTTATTCATACTAATAACTCAGATAGAAAAAAATCAATTCAAGTAAAAGTTAAAAGAAAAGAAATTTAGCTCCCACATTAAAATTAATTTGACTTTGTTGTATACAAGAACAAAAGATTATAAATATAAATGCAACAAGACAATTGAAACCAAAATCAAAATCAAAGTAAGAGGAAAAAGTGAAGTAGGATAAGTTTTGTGTAAATTTTAATTTTAAATATTTCTTAAATAGGACTGTACAAATTTTTTTTTATATAAGGTGATATTCTAATTAATTTAGAAGTATTAAATATTATGATTTCTTAACTAGAATAAATAATCAAACCTTAAGAAGTTAATAATACTATTAATTATTAAAAAATATTTACACAAAAATTAAAGGATAATTACGTGATGAGGAAAAAGGATCAATCTACTTATTTTAATTATTCCTTTTTATTTTTGAACTTATTCTAAGAAGTTAGTCATTAAGGTGTACTTTGGCCAAAAAGACGTGTACCGATTTTTCAAGTTTTTCGTCCCTTTTTTTCATATATTTTAGATTCAATAACTTTTAATTTTCTAATAATTCTTACCATATATTGTGTTACTTATTTTAATTATTCCTTTTGAACTTATTCTAGGAAATTAGTCATTAAGGTGTACTTTGGCCAAAAAGCGTGTACCCTTTTTTCATATATTTTAGATTCAATAATTTTTAATTTTCTAATTATTCTTACCATATATTGTGTTTACCATGTACTGTGTTGTATCATATATTTTAATATTCCTTAATTTTTAGAACTTATCATATATTTTAGGACTCCTTGTTTAGAATATCATAAATATAATTAAATAATAATTCTATAAAAATAGTAAAATGACCATTTTATCAATTGTTCAGAGTTTTAATGAAGGTCAAATAAGGGTCTTCACACTTTTAATATATTATTATTATTATTATAGATTATAAATTATAGATATAGATTATAGATTTCAAGAGAAATTGAAATGATAGAGTTTACTATTAAAATTTTTGAGTGTGAAGCAAAAATTTTACTAGTCTTACCCTTGAGCCACCTCTGTCCATGCCTCAATCACAACACAAAAGGAGTCACACAACAAAAACATACTCTACTCCTGGACAATTATGTACAATCAACTAACAAAAAAAATTGTCTTTATCATACCTAGCAGTCCTAAGACTTGGCATTTGCCATTTATCAACTTGGTAGGCTGGACATTTAGCATTTCTTGGAAGTTATTTTAAACTATAAAAGAACTTAGATCATCCAGAGGCCGATGCCAACTCTACCGGACAATCCACTACTTGGGTGAATTAGGCGTTTAAAAGGTCATGTAGGTGATTTTTCTAAATGATCTTTTTTGATACTATGCCACTAACATATATATGGAAGCACTAGCACTATTCCACAGGCTAAAAATTGCACTACAGAGAAGCTCATTACACCTAATACTTCTTGGTCCTACAAAAAATTAATTGATGACTGCAGTTAACTAGTAAGAGGCAAGAAGGGAAACAATCAAGCACATTTTCAGGAAGCTAATAAAGTTGCAGACCAGACAGCAAAGAAAGATGCGAGCTATATATTTTAGAATCTTGATGTACCCCAATCTACCCGCTTCCATTATTCGTCTATTTAATAGAGCTGGAATGAGTACCATATTGCCTAGGCTAGTGTTTTAATGTAATGACTTTATGTTTGATGAGAATATCTCTTACTAACCAAAAAAATGTGGAAGGCAAATAAGGAGTATAAATGATCATATGAATCTAATAGATTTAGTATTTCCTTAATTACATACCTATATATCCATGTCTACAATGGAAAGTGAAAGTCAACTATCCAAAATGTCCCACTTCATAATCTTATATTTGGTAATGGTAACAAAATCAAACTTTCTCCCCTATTGATTTTTCTTAGTCAATGATTCCCATAACTAATCTAGCATACATTTTGTTCCCTTCTCCCATTTCTTTTTACTTAAATTAATTCCTACATAAGTCTCTTGACGTACATTTTGTTACCTATATAATGGTACTAAACATTTGTTTCCTCTTCATCATTTCTCATCATTCTCCAAAATCTTAGCCATGGGGATTATTACTAAAGGTTTCACTCTTTTCCCTATTTTAGTTCTTTTATCTTTCTTTCATCTTTATTTGGATTCTTGTCATAAAAGTGTAAATGGCTTTACTGTCGATCTTATCCACCATGATTCTCCTCTTTCACCTTTTTATGGCTCATAAAATTCCCCATACGAACGCCTTCGAAATGCCATCCATCGGTCATCCTCCCGCGCTTCCTTCCTAAAGAAAAAATGTGTTAACCCAATCCAATCAACTCTTACCGCAAGCCACGGTGAATACCTCATGAAAATCTCAATTGGAACTCCCGCAATAGACGCTTTTGTCATTCTTGACACTGGTGGTCACTTGACGTGGATACAGTGTGAGCCTTGTGTTGAATGCTTCAAACAGTTAACACCCATTTTCAATCCCAAGAATAGATCTTCTTACGAAACAGTGAGCTGTAACACTAAACTTTGTCAACAAGTATGGTCTCTAGTTAACAATAATACATGTAATTATGAAGTGACTTATGCTGATGGATCCGCTACATTAGGTGATCTTTCAGTTGAAACTTTCAGATTTGCTTCTACTTCTGGTAAACATGTCTCAATTCCTAAAATTGCCTTCGGTTGTGGCCATAACAATAGTGGATTCTCTAATACCACTTCTGGCCTCATTGGATTAGCTGGTGGAGATGTCTCAATTGTTAACCAAATGCATCAAGAAATCAAAGGGAAATTCTCATATTGTTTGATTCGAGTGGAATTATTATCAATTGATTCCAATGCAACTAGTCACATCAGCTTTGGTGACAATGCGGTTGTGTCTGGTCCTGGAGTCGTTTCAACTCCCTTGATACCGGGACAAAGTTTATATTTTCTAATTTTGGAAAGTATTAGCAATGGAAACAAGATTTTGCCATTCAAATCTTCTAAAATTAGTTCCAACACTCAAGGTATAATTTTAATCGATTCAGGTAAATTACTTACGTATTTCCCTCACGAATTTTACACGACTTTGGAGAAAACATTGGTGGCTTCGATTAATGCTACTAGAAAACATTGGTGACACGTCAGGGTTTTTTAATGTATGTTACGCCTCTAAGAATGATATTATCAATGCTCCTAAGATTGTCGCACATTTTACAAATGCGGATGTAGAGTTGTCGCCAGCGAATGTATTTACACAACTGGATGAAGGTTTGATTTGTCTTACAATGGTGCCTGATGAAGCAATGGCTATTTTTGGGAACTTGGCACAGGCAAATTTCTTAATTGGGTATGATCTTGTGGCTAAACAAGTTTCATTCTTGCCTAAAGATTGCACGAAGCATTAGGATTTTAGTTGCGGATGGGGGTTGACAAGTTATATATTTACTTATACATGTAATGAATTTAGCTATTGGCCAGCTACTTCTCCCTCCATTTAGTATTAATTGGCTTTTTTTCTAAAAAGTTTGTTTCAATGTAATTGTTCAAGTTCTATAATCAAGAGTATTTTATACATACAAAGATAAATATATAAAATGCATCTCTATTTATTAGTTTCTTAATTGGTGTGTTCAGTCTATAAGGGTCAACTAATATGAAACGAAGAGAGTATTTTTTTATTCCCCCTTTGTTTGTTGGTCTTCAATGTGGCTAGCAGTACTTCAAATGTTGTTCAGTCTTTTAAGAATTATATTTGCTTAGTGCTCTGCTTAGATATCTTTTATGTGTTCAATGATCGTTTAAAATTGAAATCATGTGTTTAGTAGGTCATGAAGTTGATTTTTCTATTTTCGACAAGGCTAGGAAGTCCTCAATCTATGTATTTCGTCTAAAAAATTTTGAGGCGATTATAGATGTTTATTTATGATTTGATAGAAATTGGAAGAAAAAATAAAGTTGAAATCCAAAAGTATTTGAATATTGCTTGTATGCACATGAGTTTCATTCAAGATAAAAATTGAAGGCAATTCAATAAACACTTGTTATTTCACTACTTTTAAACTTTATTAAATTATCTATTTCAAATTTGAAGTAACAATAGTAATGAATCGATTGTAAAACAAATACTGTATTAATAATTTCCAAATGTTATTCAAAAATTTGGAAAATGTTTGTCCTATATTCAACTCTCTCTTTCTAAGATCCTATCGACCTTCTGAATTATCAATTTTTCTTTTACTAATTTTTTAGAGGTCGGAGAAAGGAAAACGAGGAGAGGTTACAACATCGGAATTGCACCTTCACCAATAAGATCAGAGTTAGGTAATATTCCACCAAACTATCAGTTTATTGCTAGCATTTATGTTAAATTTATTTATAATTCTCAAATTTACCTACAAGATATTGGTAATACTATTTGATTAAATTTTCCAAGGAAAATTATATTCCCAAAATTTTGTCGAACCAAACATAAAAAATATAGAAAAGCATTTGCTGAAAAAATATTTTCCTCCCGAAAGAACCCTTCAGACGCATATATTTTTCCACCTTAGAAAAGAGCGACATGATTTCTAGTAATTTTAATACAATGTCATTGCTTTCCCAGTTCCAATTCCCCATCATTATACCTCTCTTCGCCTTGTTAATCCTCCAAATTCTCCAACTTTACATTTCCATAAAAACCTTAAGTTTTACGTAGGAACTTCTGCAGTTCTCGTTCATTGGAATATTTCTCTCTCCGGAAGTTGTTTGTCGAATTGTTGTTTCAACTGTTGTTTTACTTAGTTTGGGTTCGATCCTTTTCGCTTCTTCAGTTTTTGCTTCAACCTCATCCATTGAAGCGTTCTTAAACCTTATCTTTACCTCATAGAGAAGTAGAGAGGATTTTTTAATGGATCGTCGGCTCAAGACAAAATCAATCTACAAAAATATGTAATGAAAGCACAATGATAATAGAAACCAAAAACAACAAATACTAATAGAACAATATTACAACAAAATAATATTATTATCAAACCACACAAAACCACAAATATAAACAAAAATTGAAGGGAAGAACAAGGAGCTATAACACTAGTCCTACGACTACTAATAGCACAACAAGATAATGAACTTCTACCCACTTATGACACACTTCCATATACTAACCTTGTCACGACCCGAGTCGAGGCCCTGACCGCAATGGATATCCCGAACCATGAAGGTCCGAGAAGACTCCTTAGAATTCTATCAAAAGCATAATTCATGTAAATTGTGGAAAGTATATAAAGAAAGTCAAGGAAGTCTAACTAACAAGTTTTAAACCTAACATCATAACAAAACATTTGTCTAATCCAGTCTACGAAGCCTCTATTAATGAATAAACTGTCTAGGTTGGGACAAGGCCCTAGCCGTACCATAAAACTGAAAGAAACTAATGTCCAAATAAAATGTCTTCCGAAGGATGGACGACTCACCAACTTTGATGTTTCGGTAGATCCAACTGTTGTGCTGGTCCACGAGTCTGTGCTTTAGAACCTATATTATGAGACAATGCAGCTGCCCGAGGGCGATCAATACTTCAAATGTATTGGCATGTAGAATGGCCAAAGAAAGTATCATTTAAATAGCAATAATAGAAAAAACTCTAAATAAAACACATCATGGGGTTAGAAGCCAATTTAGCAAAGTGTAAAGTGTAAACACAAACTATGAGTTAAACGTCTGCTTTCTGGGATACTAGTCTAATTTCTATAGTTCTGAACTAGATGGTGTCCTCGACATCTCCGAAAATACCACGGGCTATATGAGGTTCGGTTTTAACTCGTCGGCCAAGCTCCAAATCCATGTTTGCCGCGAGGATTAGAGTCACTGAAGTCTAGTGTACCAATAGCATAAAGTAAGTATACAATGATTATCCGTATTTCATGACATAATAAATATCGTGTCAGCAAAATTTGATTTTGGGTTATAAGTTTTTCAGCTCATGCCTTCTCGGTTAGCCATCTAACTCTCTTTAGGCCCTTATTTTAGTCTCTTTAAAACATTAAATTTTTCTGAAAATTGATTCTATCTCTGAATGAACGTCTCTGATTTGGTACCGTCATACAAAAACTTGCATGTCACATGAGTCATATTATACTTTCTCTTTAATCTCTTACATGCCACGGTTCATTGACCACCATAAAGAAGTTTAAAGGTCATATAATAATGTTCTTTCAATTCAATGTGATATTTTAGGCAAAGACATTTCTCATTCAAGATTCTTTCAAAAACCTTAAAAGAAACTCAACTACTCAATTGTGTTCAAATAACACCATATTAAACAAGAGTAAAATTAATACGAGGAATACTCTTCGAAACATGTTTACATGAATAATTACCTAAAGAAAACCAATCACAACTTCATTCTGTTCATCACAATCTAGTATGTAAATACTTAACAAAAATTCATAATTTAGACATAAAAGCAAATTTGAAAGCATGCACTTGTAGTTAAGTGAAATCCTATTGGTGCATTTTAATATTAAGATTAAATTGCATGATAGTTGATTGACATAAAGTGAACAAAGTGGTGTCATTATATTTTGATAACTCTCTTAACTTTTAACATTTTACTTGTCTATATAATTGATTGACATAAAGTGAACAAAGTGGTGTCATTATATTTTGATAACTCTCTTAACTTCTGACATTTTACTTGTCTATTATCTACCATATTATTTTTTGTCTTTAATCTTATGAGTTAGTGGTAAGAATGTGGCGATGGCTATATTACACCAACAAATCCCTTAACTTAAACACTAAAAAGAGTTTAAAAGAGCATAATTTAAAACCTCATAAATTTTAAGTCGTTCTACATACTTTTGATAGAGAGAAATTTAACAAAACTTAACCTTGGACTCTCCTACAGACCTTGCTAATTTTCTTGACTTAGATAGGGAGAGGAGGATGTTCTGATGTTGATTTAGGGTGAATCCCAATTAGCAAAAATGTACTAGAATATTAGGGACATATTTAAATGTATAAGGACCAAAATGCCTCAATGGATACTTTAAAATTTTGGAAAATTCGTCAGGAAACCAGGGGGGTTGTGGCGCGACCCATCGCGAGGCCCCTACCTGCACGACACAAGGCTCAATGCACGCCAGGCCCTACATAGCATGAGCCCCATCGCGTGCTGGCGCTACAAGAAAATGAAGATACGGCGACATTTATTTGTCGACATTTGAAATAAATGTCAGAAAATGAAGAATTTCTCAACATTTATGAGCAATTGTAGTAAAATAATGACATTTGATATCAAATGTCGTAAAAACAATGACATTTGATCAAAAATATCAATAAAATAAGGACATTTGTTGCAAAATGTCGTTGATTTTAGCGACATTTAGCAAAAGAGTCGAGAAAATAGTGACATTCGATGCAAACGTCGAATATATTATGATGTTTAATGTAAATTTCATTGATTTCAGTGACATTTAGCGAAAATGATGCTAAAATAGTGGCATTTGATATAAACATCGGATATATTAGATGTTTATTACAAATATCATTTTTAACAACAATTGACAAAATTATCGTTAAAACATATAATTAATTGCTAATTATTGATATCTACACCTAATTTTGATAATCTTTTTAAGTTATTCATCACTATTTATCGAAGAAGGTTTTAATTTCTCTCCGGGCTATACGATTTTTACCAAATTTACCATATGATAACAAGTGCCTTATTTTTTTCTTTGTTCAATATGCCTCAAACTCTCTATAGGATAACAAAAGCTTGTAATCGTTACAATACCCGTCATGCAAAAGAAATTTTTTTCTTGCTCCTTCAGAGAAGTTGAAAGATACCACAAGATTTAGTTGTAAATGGTCTATATAATTCAGTCACTCTACAATCGCCTCTTCTCATATTTTAATTATGTGAATGGTTTGTTTTCTTCTCCGTTATAAGCTGTTTTTTTTTTTTTTTGTTTCTTAGATCCACCATTTCACTGGATTCAAAGATTTTTGGGTATTCCAGTTGAAGCGAGAAGGGTTGAAGCAAGAAAATCCAATTGTAGGTTATGATTTCAGCTCAAATTCAATTATTATAAGTATCTTAATTGGGCTTTTGAAGGTGCTATTTAACACTGATGGAAGAGAACAACAGTGTTGGAGAAAACTGCAAACTGATAATTCCATCCCAGAATCAATTCGAACAACAACAACCTCAACTCCTACAACAGTAACCAACAATTTTATGTGTATTTTTAGATTTAGCAGCATTGAATGATAAATATGTGTATTCTCACATATGAAAGTGTCTAAGAATTGTAATTACCTTATTTATAGTGTGTCCTTGGATCTATGTAAATTTTCGTTTATCTCAAATTCTCCATTTCCAATGTATTTATTGTGTATTTTATTTGTAGTTTTGTATTTAAAAATATATTTTGTAAAAACGATCAAAAGTGGTTGCTTTACATTATCAAATAAATTTAAAATATTGTGCAAAAATCGATCACTTGTGGTCGCTTTTTATTAAAAAAATTTAAAAAATATTTTTAAAAAAATGACCACAAGTGGTCGGTTTTTGATTAAAAAAAAAATAAATAAAATCGTTTGAAAAAGTGAACACTTCTTTAAAAAAACAAAATCAAAAACATTTTAAAAAAAGCAAAAAAAAAATGAAAATTATTTATAAAAAACCGACCACTTGTGGTCGTTTTATGATTAAAAAATTAAAAAGAAAATATTTTGGAAAATCGACCACTTGTGGTAATAATATGCATACATTGTGTATAGGGTAATTATCTACTAATGTATATGTTATGTATATACTACATATTTAGAACTTGGTAGTCGATAGTAAGTGATGTGTGTGTGTGCATGCATCTCATGTATTCTGTTGAATTTTGGTGCGAAATATGAGCAATTAGGGAATACTACTAAAAGAAACAGTTTTTTCGACCACAAAAATCGACCACAACTTGTGGTCGTAGTAAAAGCGACTACATGTGGTTGTTTTTTTAATGTTCTTTAAAATTAAAAAATAATCATTTAAGAATTTTTATATTAATTATTATTTCTTTAGAAATTTTTTTTTTTTTAAAAGTAACCACTTGTGGTCGCTTTTTTATTTTAAAAAATTGCACCAGAAAATAATTTAAAAAAGCGATCACTATTTAAAAAATATAATTTAAAACTATTTTTTAAAAGCAGCCACTTTTGGTCAATTTTATTTTCAAAATTAAATTAAAACATTTTACAAAGCAACCACTTGTGGTAGCTTTTGGAATTAAAAAAAAAAAGAAAAAAGAAAATTATTTAAGAAACCAACCACTAGTGGTCGCATTTTTAATAAAAAAATAAAAACATAAATTGAGACCACATGTTTTCGGTTTTCTTTAAAAATTAAACAAAAATATTTATATAAAAGCGACCACTTGAGGTCGCTTTTCTATTTAAAAAATCAAAAAGAAATATTTTTAAAAAGAGACCACTTGTGATCGCTTTTTATTAAAAAACAATTGCAAAACAACCACTTGAGGTCACTTTTTATTAAAAAAATATATTTTAATTATTATATGTAAAATAAATTATATTTTTTTTAAATTACACTGATTACACGTAGTCGATAAGAAATATAATAATAATAAAAATTAATTAAACTTAAATTTTGTAAAAAAATATAATTATACTAAGAAATATATTAATTAAAAAAATAAATTACGTTAAATATAATTTTTGTATAATGAATATGTCTATATCATACAATTGAGGTAATAATATTATGCTATTGGAGTTATAATGATGTGATGTACACATATAATCGATATTTCATCAGAATATAATGAATGTGTTGTATTATGAGGTAATATACATGTGAATGTGATGTGTGTTTATATATATATATATATATATATGATGTAGTGATCTGTAACGAGCTAAAAATTTAATGAAATATATAAAATTTATGATTTTATGTGATTTGACTATTTTACACCTTCTCGTAGTTGCATTATGGTATTTCTGGGGTGTGGGAATGATTGACATGATTTTTGATACATTTTGGTATCATTTATGTGATATTGGGGTTTTTGATTGCTTCGAGAACTTTATATGGATATCTTTTGATCCGTGTGATGGATGGCTGAACAGATTTCTCCAGCAGCTACGAAATATCGATTTTAGACTAGGTATACCTTTGGTTCGGATTCCGGTGAACCCGAGCTCATTCGACCTATTGGTCGAAAAGTTAAAAAAAATTATAAATATGAGTGTGGGACCCATATTTGGTCGAAACGACCTCGGATGAAAAATTCGTCTTTGTCAGTAGATTCAAAATGTCGATTTTAGGGTGTTAGCATATTTGGTATGGTTTCATGTCTTTTAAATCTCACTTTGATCCTTGATTTGAAAAATTATGATTTTGGGTTTTGGAGACAACTTTGTAAAAACGATATTTTTTTGAAAATCTGATGTCTCCATCGCATCCGGAACATCGAATTTAGAATGATTGCATAGTTCTTTTGCGTGTATCGGACTCTGAACGAATCTCGAACACCCCGTCGAAATCCGGGGTGAATTTGAAGGGAAAAATCTGGTGCAAATATAAAAAATTCTGCTATATAAATACCTCTTTTTTGACCCTTTTTGCTCATTTTTCATCTCACCTCTCGGGAGTTAAACCCTAAAATAGTGTGGGAGCTTAAAAGTAAAGTTCGTGGGAGCTTGGGAAGATAGATTAACGCTTATTTCTTGATTTTATTACGGATTAATTTAAGGTAAGAATTCACCTTTTTCTTAGCAATTTCTTGATTAAATTCTCAAAACCCAAAAATCTTAGGATTTGATTTTAAATTTTATTTTTATTCCTTTTCACTTAAATAATATTTTTATCTTATTATTACTAGATTTTCATCAATTTAACCATCAAAACAACTTCAATTCTTTATTTTAACCCGAATTTCAAAGATTTTACCCGGTAAAGCTCAAAAATAATTTTTCTTCAATTGAACCTCATTTTTTTTACTCGATTTAACTTCGGTTTTCAGCTATAGGTTCCTAAAAATATGAGGAACAGTTTTTTGAAGTAAAGTTTCAATTTTTTCCTTCTTTTTTGAAAATCCATTTTGGGGGTCCGTGTTGACCCCTAATCAAAAGAAGTCAATATGGGTATCGTTGGTCTTTTTTTGGTGTGTAGATTTCATATTTGATGCTTTTAGTGGAGTTTAATATTTTTCGTGAAAAGTAAGGTCATGGGTTTGAAGTGTAGCGGATCGGTTTTGACTTTTGATGTAGGTTATGACTTAACTCTTTCAGACTGGATTGGGTAGTAAATGATAATACAAAAATGCAAGTTAAGGGTTGGAACTAATCATGAAAAATGGTTAATTATTTGTTGTTCCCGTGTGGGGGTCTATATGTGATGTAATTATCGAAATTATGTTATTATGTGACATGTCTGACCGTGTGGGGTCCTATGTGATATTAATAGTCTTGAATACATGTGAATAATTATATTGTGCTTTTAAAATGCTTAATATGGTACCATTGATTTATTTTGATTATATTCATACTTTATTTGGCATATGAGACATGTGAAAATCTATAGATATAACTGAAATAATGAGTGGATATTGGCTCACATGGTTGTGAAAATATTTCATTGTGGTTGATTGTAAAAATACTCATTGTGATTGGTTGTGATCATTACATCCTCATGTCATACTCATTTATGCAATATTAGTACCACCGTAGAAACATCTAAGAAACACTGGCAACACCTTTTTAACCCCCCCGAGAGATGTGCCGGGGAGGAGATATTGTAATACCTTATAAAACCCTTTTCGAGGGATGTGTCGGAAAGGAGATATGAGATATGTGGATTGTATATGGGTTGACAAACCCCCCATGGATCCTGCGTTGGGAGGCTTACCTCTGTAGGTATATCCAGGAATTGTCCGACAATCCTGAAGGTTGTGCGACTACCTCGTGCATCATCATCATCATCATCATCATCTTCATCATATACATTGAACTTACTTTATTGTGTTATGTTGTGTTTTATTTCCATACTGACTTGTCATCTATGCATTTATCATATCTTCTTTTACTTGCATTTGATAATCTTGTATATGCATGTTCCCCCTTGTTCTTCTTATATGTGATATAATACATACTTTTGTTCTATCTTGGTGTGATGTTGCAATACATGTGAGATATATTAGAACTGTTAGTGCAAGCTTTGTGGGCTACCATTATGGGACATTTTTTTACTGCAGGTGACGTGCCCTTAGTGAATATTTTGTATCCTTTATTTACTTCCCTGCTTGGTCGACCTATGATACCTGCTGAGTACAAGTGAACCGTACTCATGCCTACTTCACCTTTTCGGTGTAGGTCCTCGCTCGAATGCGCCTCAGTTTGATTGACTCGGGCGATTGTTGGATCTTCCAAGGTAGCTGTTGGACATTCATGCATCCGAAGTTCAACTCTGTATTTCTACAATATAGTATGTCTTTATTAGTATTCAGTGATAGATATTATTCTTTTATGGTTATGTTTTCAATGTATTTGGCTCTTAGATTGTATTAGTAGTTCTTACACTATTGACGCCTGGTTTTGGATAAGATCGGTATTTTGGATAAGTTTTTCTCGCATTGTTATGATTACTTTTATGGTTCGGCTTCATTCTAGAAGCCTTACCTTGGGATATTTCTGTTTTTTTCTTTTTTTGTATCAGTTTGGGTAATAGGCTTATATGTCAAGGTACGCCGCGACAAGTGCCATCATGACCAGCATTTTTGGGTCGTGTCAAGTTGGTATCAGAGAAGCCAGGTTTCACTGCTCTCAATGATGTAAGAACGGAATGTCTAATAGAGTCTCATAGATCGTACGTAGGCATTCATATCTCTCTTCGAGTTTCTATAAGATGTTTTTAGGAAAATTCCCTCATTTTATTCTTTATCATGCGAAGTTCTTTTATACCCTCTACCATATCCTAATTACCTACCTCACCCCCTAACCCACGATACTCCATCTATGTACCCCCTCTTGGTCATATTTTTTTCTTCCCATCACTAACAGCATAATCATATGACACACAAATAGAGGTGGGGCCACTGGATTTTGATCATTTTTTTTATTTTTAACAATATACACACCTTCTTCTCCCAAAAAAACATAGGCATACATCATTCATTTTTCTTCTTCTTCGGTTCAAAAACACACACAACACACTACTGATCCGGACCTTCACTCACTATTACACACCACCATCATCTTCCATATTTGCTCACAATCACAATTCACACAGATATACAGACCAATATTGAGAGGGGGGACCAGGAATTTTTTTTATTTTTAAAAATCATTATCATCATCTTCAACAAAAAAAAGGACTAGGAAGAAGAAAGAGAAAAGGATGTCATTTTCTTCTTGTTTCTTCTTCTTAGATCACAGCTACACTAACTAAAATTCACGCACACAAAGGGATAGAGGGAGAGAAAAGGGACAATAGGGCCAAAAATTTGTCCGTCTTCTTCGATTTTCCTCCAGCACCGAGCTCGCCAGAGCTCTGGCGAAGTGCTAGCAGTGACCCAACTTCCTCCCATCACCAAAATCGGTGGCCAGTAGTGCCATTTCATACCTTCGTTCAAATTTTCCATTGGGTTGCTTGACTTGTCAATCGAGGTTAGCGAGTTAGTCGTGATTGAGGTTTCGATTGGTTTACAAATCTGTTTCGAGGTCAAATTCAACACCAAACGGTGTTTTATTCAAAGTGGGTTTAAGTCGAGGTTTCAAATCCGCAAAGCTCCTCCGTTTGATTGAATAAATGCGACATTAAGGTCCATTCTTCATCTCATTCCATTCTTCATCTCATTCTTAATTAATTGTTAATTATGTGATACTTGGCGTGCTAAATTCATGGTGTGTGGATTTTATTTAGTTGATTTCTATATGTCTTGGATCATCATGGTTGGTTGTTGATATCCATCAATTGATTGTTGTGAATTGAAATAATCAAAGAACTTAGACTCAATTTGAGGTGGTATCGAAAGTTGGCAAATTAGCGATTTCACTCGGTTTATTTAATTTATCATTTTGATTGATTTGGACTTTGTTAAACGTGGTAGTAACATGATAAGTCAGAAGTAATAGGCAAATACTAAGTTTGGGTAGGCAAAGTTTAGAATTTGTGATTTTTTTGAATGTTTGAAAGTTCATTGAGTGGTTTGATATTCTTGCCCTAAAAATGTATTCATTTAGCCGGGGAATGCCCCGAGACACATTGTATTTATTTATTGGGGAATGCCCCGACGTTTTATGTTGGCGAAAAACATTCATGATGAAGGCCCGAGGCATCAGGTAAGCATTGGAGCATAGTTTAGGATTAGTATAGAATAGGATTTATATTTTTCATATTTTTCTTATCTTTGGGACTGTATAATTCGGACTGGACATTATTTCATTTTTTGAATTTTTTTGATTTGTTTGTTTGCTTGTGTTGTGTGTTTATGTGGTTCTTACATTTTTAGTGTCAAAATTAGCCGATACGCTCCATCAAGCGACCATGGTCAAACCACGGGATCGAGGGGTGTCTAACACCTTTCCCTTGGTCAACAGAATTCCTTAGCTGAAATCTCTATTCGCAAACCAGTTTAAAGACTCAAATTATTTTTAAAAAGATTTTCCAAAGGTGACTTGGCATACCCGATTATGTCAATTGGCGACTCTGAGTTTTGAATGTAAATAATCCTTTTTAGAAAAAAATTCTTCATTTTTGTCACTTTATAATAAAAACCTTTTCAAACTTTAAAACCATATTCTTTTTGGAGTTAAAAATTAGGGGTGTGACAGCTTTGGCGACTCTGCTGGGGATTTGTTTTTCAGAATTTGAGCTTATTTTGGAGTTATATCGGCTTAGTTTGGCACTATAGGTGTATAGACATTTTGTTTGTTTGTTTTGTGTTATTGTTTTATCATTATTGAGTGTCTACGTGCTCTTTGTTTACAGTCTTTCCTTATGTGTTACCATTTTATATCTGGCATCATGTGCATAACTCAAGTCATTCTTTCTGCAACAAGTCCATAGTACACGTGCTATACATGACCTCTAGTTGAGCCACCCTTATTTTAGGAGGGAGATCCGTTGGTGTTATGGAGTGGGTGGAAAGTTCTCGCAGCCACTATCGACCATACGCGCCCCTGAACAACCTTGTTAGTAAACCCAGCGTAGGTTAGCCTTTATGACATAATTATCTACATCATATTAAGACCTAGCGGGACCCACATGGACTTTTGTAGAAGACTCACCTCTAAAGCATCCCTACGTGCTAATGTTGCATCTCTGAGGGTAACGTAGTCATTTGATGGACCGATTTGGGGAAAGAAGGTGTTAGAAGTAAAGTGTTGAAAAAAAAAGAGAAAAAGAAAAATGAGTCAAAAAAAAAGAGTTTCATAGTTTTTTAGTGTTCTTTATGGATTTTGTTTTTCACAATTCAAAAATTCAAAAAGATTTTTTACCGTTTGCACTCATTTATTCAAAAAAAAAAAACATCAAAAGGATTTTTCTTTTGTTCCTTTACCATGCATTCATAATTCAAAATTTTCAAAAAGTTTTTTTTTTAAATTGGATTTTGTTATAAAGGAAAAATGCAAAAAAGATGGTAGAAGTGTTGTACAACGAAAATACCAAAAAGTTTTTTTCTTCGTAGTTGCTGGTGTCATTTTGTGTGAAGTATCAATTTGAAAACTCAAAAAGACTTTATTCGTTTGTCTTTGGTAGTGTCTCTTAAGTTAGGGTCAGTCTGTCAGTTAATCATTAATTGTCCAATCTGGACGAACTACGCACCCCTGATTCTCCTCTCTCAGGAGTGAGATACGTAGGGAGCCTATTATAGGTTCGGAAATCTTATTTAAAAAATTCAAAAAGATTTTCTCACTCTTCATTTAGAGTAGGTGTTTCATACATGTCTTGAAAATAAAAATACAAAAAAAAAAATGAAAGATTTTCCTCAATAGTTGTAGGTTTCATTTTTGGTTGATCTTATTTCAAAAATCCAAAAATATTTTTTTCACTCTTCATTTAGAGTAGGTGTCATATGCATCAATAAAATAAAACTAAAAAAGATTTTCCTTTAATAGGTTTAAGTTTCATTTTCGTATGAAGTGCAAAATTGAAAACCCAAAAAGAGTTTCTTTGGTAATCATAGGTTTCATTTTTTATAGGTTATTAAAGCTGAAAAATTCAAAAAAAAAAAAATTCGTCTATTCTTTTGACAATTTGTCATTTTTTTTTCTTCTTAAAATTTCAAGAAAAAGAAAAAGAAAAAGAGTTTAATTGGCCATTTTGGCAAGACTTCACGAACTACGGACACCTGATTCTCCTCTTTCGGGAGTGAGATACGTAGGAACCCTTCTTGGGTTCGGTGTTCTTTTAAAAAAATAAAAAGAAAAAAAGGAGAGATTTTGAGAAAGTGTTGAGCTCTAACGCATTTGCTATCTCTTGTTCAGTTAGTTTGAGGTGGTTGGTTTGTGACATTTTGGCTGGTCCTCCAAATTGCACCAAGTTGCAAAGAAGGTTATGAGCAACATGGATACTGAGTTTGTTGGCACTAATCAGATAGGGAGTTCAGGAAATGAGAATTTAGGAGACAATGAAGAGATTCGGAAATTAAGGCAGCAAATGATAGAAATGCATCAAGCTTGGGCTAATGGGTTGCCTCCTCCTCCAGTTCCCACTGATAATCTAGAATATCTTTCTAGCTTGCCTCCCGTGTCACATGCACAATTTTCCATTTTTGTTGATATGCCATAACATGCATCAGGATCGACACCGGGGTAACAATATCCAACCACTTCCAATGTTCATTTCTCACTCCCCAATCCAAGACTACCACATACTTGGATCCACCTATTGTTCATGCTTTTCCGGTGCCAACCCTACCTGAAGCTCCTACTTTTGATGTTTATCCACAAGTTGTGCCTCCCTACTCTACAAGAGAACCCGCATTGAATATTACTAGTGATCAGCGTAACACTTTTGAGCCTACATTCAAGTTGACTGGCCTTTATGGTGACACTCACCCAGCTGACTTTCCTCCTAACACTGAGAATCCTGTTATAACAGAAGAACAAGAGAAAATAACCAGAAAATTAAAGAGAAGTTTGGAACTGGCTATGAAGAACTTGTAAGGACTTGGGGATTACAAAAGTGTCTCATATAAGGACTTATGCATGTTTCTAGGTGTCAACCTTCCTCCTGGATTTAAAATGCCAAAGTTTGAGAAATGTGATGGACATGGGGACCAGTTGCACATTTGAGGCGCTATTGTAACCAATTAAGAGGCACTGGAGGGAAGGAAGAACTACTCATGGCTTATTTCGGGGAGAGTCTTTTAGGCTTAGCTTCGGAATGGTTTGTTGACCAAGACATCGATAAGTGAATTAGTTGGGATGACCTAGCTAATGAATTTGTGCAACAATTTCAATACAATATGGAGTTGATCCCTAACAAAAAATCCCTAACTAGTATTAAGAATAAGAATACTGAGAGCTTCAGGGAGTATGCGATCAGATGATGCAAACAAGCTGCTAGAGTGAAACCGCTAATGAAAGGAAGAAAAATAGTTGAGATGTTTATTCAAGAACAGGATGAAACATATTATCACCACTTGTTACCTGCATTGGGCAAGTCATTTATTGAGGTCCTTAAAATGGAAGAGATGATAGAAGAGGGAATTAAGACGGGTCACATTGTGAGTTTTGCAATATTGAAAGCAACTAATCAAGAAATTCAAAAGGGTTCAGTAAGTGTTCGGGAGATAAAGAATGAGGAAGATGCATCTGCTATTGTAGTTGGATAGCGGGAACGGTCAAGAAGACCCCGCCGTCGTCACTCTCAGGCAAAAACCCAAGTTCATGCCCAAGCTCCACATAATCACTCCCAAAATCCATTATACTCTGCTCCTCCACCTCATATCCAGTATATATCACACAACCTCATATTCAACCCCCATCTTACCCATAATGCAACACACCAACTCCTCAGAGTCATTCTCTAACTCCACAAACATACCGAAACCCTTCTAAGCCTGATTTTTGATCCAAGTCAAATGATGAAATAAGGAAAAAGTCGAGAGATAGCTTTACACCAATTGGAGATTCGTATACAGTTTATTTCAGAGATTGGTACAATGGGGCATGATCACTCCTCTCCTTGGGTGCACTCTTAATCGGCGTTCAAGAACTTTTGATCCTAATATACGATGAGCATATCATTCTAAGGCTCAGGGTTATAGTATTGTAGATTGTCGAGATTTGAAAAGAGAAATTGAAAAGATGATTCAAGATGGATCAATTATGGTGCAGAACATTGATAGTGAGGGAAGTTCTAGTCATGCTGATATGCAAACCAGTGGCTAAGTTGGTAGGCTGAGCAATTGAGAAGTCACCCCTCTTCTTACTAGGAAGAGGTATAGTAGTTTGTTTTGTCTTCTTTTCTGTTTACCGAATTATTTTAGAGTTGTACTTCGGGATCTATTTACTTTTGTCCCTTTGTCATTTATTTTCAAATCGTTCTATCTTTTATTTCAACTAAATGAATTGTCCCTTTTTCTTTGTGTTTCAATATGTGTCATTTGTTTGTTTTCTTTATACAGTACATTTTATGTTGATTCTAGTGATATGACATGCTAGCGGAATTTTCAGCCAGATCTCAAAATCCAACTTAACCATGAAACATTGAATCAGAGGGCTAAAGTTAGGAAAAGCATCTGAGAAAATCGGTGGAGTGCTGAGACATTTGGTGATAAGTTGAAGACTTCTTAAAAAATTAAGGCAATTATTTTAAGAATCACAAGAACAACTTGGTCATCAATTGAAAAACCTAGCTCAATTAGGTCAAATAGCGGATGTGTGCTCTCGAGGAACAGAACAAAAACCAACTCCACGAAAGCATGAGTCATTTAATATGAGAGATG
This sequence comes from Capsicum annuum, assembly GCF_002878395.1. NCBI lineage: Eukaryota > Viridiplantae > Streptophyta > Magnoliopsida > Solanales > Solanaceae > Capsicum > Capsicum annuum. The sequence goes on along the minus strand of NC_061111.1, from coordinate 247,722,187 downwards.
TACAACAAAGGTAGAGTTGTATGTTCGAAAAGTGTAGAAGAAGAGGTGGCACATATGCTCGGGTCAAGTTAGTGTTGTAAAACATGTCATAAGTGATATTGATCTTGTACTTTCACATAGCATGCTATGTACTGGCATTTTCAAAGATTGATATGATGAAGGCATTTTATTTTACTATTCAAATATTGTGTCATTCTTTGTTTACCCCATTTGAGCCTTAGTGTTATTTTCTTTCATACACCTCTTTTAGAATCAAGATAGAGTCAACAAAGCTCAAAAGAAAGGTGTTGAGAAAAAGAATAGAGTCAAAAAAGTTTCAAAAAAAAGCTACAACAAAAGAGAATAAGAGAAAAAGTATGTCAAAAAGAAAAAGAAGATGAGAGTGTCAAGAAAAATAAATTTAGAAAAGTACCAAATAGAAAAAAGTCAACAAAAGAGAAAAGCAAAAAAAATATCAGAATCAAGCAAAAGAACAAGTTGCTAGAACTACGCGTGACCTGATTCTCCTCTCTTGGGGGTGGGATACGTAGGCTGTCCTACTCTGGGCTCGATCCAACTGAATAAATAATTTAGAATTACCCAGTCAAAAGAAACTGGGGCATGAGTTAATCCTCATTATTTGAGTCGATTCCAAAATTTTTAAGTCCTAGCCTCATGTCATCCCTTCTTTCTAACCTTATCCAAAAGACAAGTTACAACCAAGGAAATATCTTTAGATTAATATTTGAGAATATTAAGGCTAAGTATGCAATGGATATGATGATGCATTTTGGGTACTACTTGTCTTCCTCAGCATAAGAAATCAGGAGAGGAATTAAAATGAGAGAGTCTTATTGGTGAAAACCCTCACGGGCACCATAAGCCGATGGTAAGTTGAGAGAAATAAAAATGAGATTCTTATTGGTGAAAACCCTCACAGGCACCATAAGTCAATGGTGAGCTGAGAGAAATAAATAGGTTTGTTGGCGAAAACCCTTCAAGGCGCCACTAGCCGAATAAGGTTTTCGAATAAATTTGGCCTAAGGAAGAAACTCAGTTTCAATTACATTAACTCAACAATAATTGATAGAAGTTTGGATGGAAAGATCAGACAGCTTAATCCAAAATGCATGACATAATCATTAGAGTTGACTGTCTTTTCTAGATAAATTTTTGTTTCTTTGTTTCAAATGGGGACATTCATTGTCTTCTCTTTCTTCTCTTTCTTCTCTTTATTTTTATTTCAATTTCTTGAGTCAGTTGTCCTAATAAAAGTCATTGTCATTTTTCTGTTCTTGTCTTTGAGTAAAGTCCATGTCAAAACAAGTGACAAAAGATTTCAAAACTAGCTACCAGCTTCTTTAATTGCATAAAGCAAGACAAAAGCTAGCACAAAAAAGAGACATGATTGTGAGCCAAAAAGGGCATGCGGAAAGTTTTGTCAATAAAGAAGTCAAGAACTCATGAAAATACCAAGGTTAAAAGGGTCTATCTTAGAAGCATGGCAAAGCAGAGATACTGTATTTGTTTTAGTCACTCTTAATAATCTGAGTTTGGGTCAATGAAGCAGCAAGTCAATGACATATGCTAATGGTTGGAAGCAAGGTTAAATGTGAGGAGGGCAAGAGCGATCACCGCGAAAGCTAAAGCTATAAACCAGCCACCATGTTTTAAACTCACAAGTTTTCTTTGATGAAACAGGAAACATATTACCTTCAAATCAAGGACTTCAAAGCATAAATATCAAGGGTTGGAATGCCTCACTTCTACAAATGTAGAAAGCAAAGTTGCTGCACAGGTTTGATAATAAAATCATGGTAAAAATTCATCATCCTATATCCCTCGAAGACACACTTGTCCAGGGATTTCAGTTTTTATTTGCTAGGTAATACACTTCTTAAGTTGAACCTTCACTTCTATAAGGCGTACCTTTTATTCGAGTCATTCCTTAACTCTTGGAAGACGTACCTTTTAGTTGAGTCATCTCCCTTGATGCCAATAAGACGTACCTTTTAGTCGAGTCATTCCCTTTGATTCCTATAAAACATACATTTTAGTCGAGTTATCTCCCTTGATTCCTATAATATGTACCTTTTAGTCAAGTAATTCCCTTTGATTCCTATAAGACGTACCTTTTAGTCGAGTCATTCCTATTGATTCCTATAAGATGTACCTTTTAGTCGAGTCATCTCCTTTGATTCCTATAAGACGTACCTTTTAGTCGAGTCATTCCCTTGATTCCTATAAATTGTATCTTTTAGTCGAGTTATCTTCCTTGATTCCTATAAGACGTACCTTTTAGTTGAGTCATTCCCTTGATTCCTATAAGACGTACCTTTTAGTCGAGTCATCCCCTTTGATTCCTAGAAGACGTACCTTTTAGTTGAGTCATTCCCCTTGATTCCTATAAGACGTACCTTTTAGTCGAATCATCCCCCTTGATTCCTATAAGACGTACCTTTTAGTCGAGTCATTCCTCTTTTGATTCCTATAATACGTACCTATTAGTCGAGTTATTCCCTTTGATTCCTATAATACGTACCTATTAGTCGAGTCATCCCCTTTGATTTCTATGATATGTACCTTTTAGTCGAGTCATCCCCTTTGATTCCTATAAGACGTACCTTTTAATCGAGTCATCCCCTTTGATTCCTATAAGACGTACCTTTTAGTCGAGTCATTTCCTTTGATTCCTATAAGACGTACCCTTTAGTCGAGTCATCTCCTTTGATTTCTATAAGACATACCTTTTAGTTGAATCATTCCAATTAACTCATAGAAGATGCATTTCTTTATGTGGGATAATTTTGTTTTTAGTTTTGATGTGATTTCAGGAGCCCGCCTGAAGAACAGGACAAATACATGGAAAGTCAAGAAACAAGGTGAAGCAGTTGAAAAGCAAGAAACAAAAGGAAGAAAATTGAAAGTCAACAGGTTAAAAATGGCAAGTCAGGAACCCGCCTGCAGAACAGGGTAAAGAAATTGAAAGCCAAACAACAAGTTAAGGAAATCACAAATCAGGAGCCCGCCTGAAGAATCGTGTGATGAAACTCAAGTCAAGAGTTCAAAAGAAGCTGCATAGATAGGATTTTTGTAATTTCATTTATGTGTTAACTTGTAATTTTCATTTTGATTTGGTGATAGAGCCGCGGACTGGAACCTCAATAAAACCTCACTCGACACTCCAACTCAGTATAGTTCCTCTCCTTCTAACCCTTTGAGATGCGTGTCAATTGATCCCTTCATAACTTGGGTAGGTAGGATGTCCTAAGTCAAGATCCGGTTACTCTTCTTCCTTCTGTTTCTTTCCATAAATAATGGTCGGGTCAAAATTTGGTCTGGCTGTCTACTTCTTTTTCTGAAAATACTTCGTATTTACATTCAAAGGGGGCATGATATAGACACCTAATTTTGTCCCTCCCAAAAACATTTTTACCACTATACCCTCGTCTTACTACGTGCCCTCACCTGGGTGAATATATCCCATAAAAAATACAAAAAAATAACAAACTAACCACTCAACCAATTAAATCTCAACACCCTCTACCTTATCCTAACCACCTACCTCACCCCCAACCCACGTTACTCCATCCACGTACCCCTTTTTGGTAATGTTTTTTTCTTTCCATCACTAACAGAATAATCATATGACACACAAATAGAGGTGGGGCCACTGGATTTTGACCATTTTTTTTTTCATTTTTAACAATATACACAACTTCTTTACCACAAAAACATAGGCACACACCATTCCTTATTCTTCTTCTTTGGTTCAAAAACACACATCACACTACTGATCTGGACCTTCACTCACTGTTACACACCACCGTCATCTTCTATATTTTCTCACAATCATAGTTCACACAGATATACGGACCAATATTGAGAAGGGAGACCAGGAAAATTTCCAAAAAAAAAAAAACCATTATCATCATCTTCAACCAAAAAAAAAAAAGACCAGGAAGAAGAAAGATAAAAGGACACCATTTTTTTCTTGTTTCTTCTTAAATCACAGCTACACCAATAGAAATTCATATGCATATAGGGAGAGAGGGAGAGAAAAGGGCCTACAGGGCTAGAAATTGGTCCCGTCTCCTTTGATTTTCTTTCAGTGCCGAGCTCGCTGGAGCTCCGGCGAAGTGCTAGCAGTGACCAAACTCCCTCCCATCACCAAAATCGGCAACCAGTAGCGCCATTTCACACCTCCATTCAAGTTTTGCATTGGGTCACTTAATTTGTTGATCGAGGTTTGCGAGTTAGTCGTGATTGAGGTTTCAATTGGTTTTCAAATCTGTTTTGGGATCAAATTCAACACCAAACGGGGTTTTGTTCCAAGTTGGTTTAAGTCGAGCTTCCGAATCCATGAAGCTACTCCGTTTGATTGAATAAAAGCGACATTAGGGTCTATTCTTCATCTCATTCTCAATTAATTCTTAATTGTGTGATACTTGGCGTGGTATATTCATGGTGTGTGGTTTTTATTTTATTGATTTTTATATGTCTTGGATCATTGTGGTTGGTTGTTGATATCTATCGATTGATTGTTGTGAATTGAAATAATCAAAGAACTCAATTTGGGGTTAAATCGTAATTTGGGGTGGTATCGAAAGTTGGCTAATTAGCAATTTCACTCAATTTATTTAATTTGTCATCTTGATTGATTTTGACATTGTTAAACATGGTAGTAGCATGATAAGTTGGAAGTAATAGGTAAATACTAAGTTTGGGCAGGCAAAGTTTAGAATTTGTTATTTTTTTGAATGTTTGAAAGTTCATTGAGTGGTTTGATTTTCTCGCCCTAAAAATGTATTCATTTAGCCAGGAAATGCCCCAAAACACATTGTATTTATTTACCGAGAAATGCCCTGACGTTTTATGTTGGCGGAAAATATTCGTGATAAAGGCCCGAGGCATCGGGTAAGCATGAAGCATAGTTTAGGATCAGTCTAGAATAGGATTTATATTTTTGTATTTTTCTTATCTTTGGGATTGTATAATTCGGACTGGACATTATTTTGGTTTTTGAATTTTTTTTGATTTGTTTGTTTGCTTGTGTTGTGTGTTTATGTGTTTCATACATTTTTAGTGTCAAAATTAGCCGATATGCTCCATCAAGCGATCATGTTCGAACCACAGGATCAAGGGGTGCCTAACACCTTCCCTCGGTCAACAGAATTCCTTAGCTAGAATCTCTGTTTACAAACCAGTTTAAAGAGTCAAATTGTTTTGAAAAGAATTTTCCAAAGGTGACTTGGCACACCCGATTATGTCAAGTGGCGACTCTGAGTTTTGAATGTAAATAATCCCTTTTCAAAATAAATTCTTCATTTTTGTCACTTCATAATAAAAATCCTTTCAATCTTTAAAACCATATTCCTTTTGGAGTTTAAAAAAAGGGGTGTGACAATAGTGATTAAATTTCCAGATTTTAAGATGATTTATGAATGTTTGCATTACCAAGTATGAATTTTGAGATATTTTAACATGAGATTGATGCTTGGGTCATTAGACCCCAATTAGAGATTGATGCTTTAAGATTGTTTGTGCTATAAGCACCCCATGGCTAGATTATTTTCAGATTTTAGATAATGATTTGACCTTTTGGGTCCTAAGCTAAGATGAAGAATCCATTTCATTCATATGACTCGAGATTTAAAGAAAAAAAAGCATAATTGATTTTCTTGCAAACCTTTGTGCTAATTTTAAAGTGGATTTCCTAAAAGTTCCAAGCAATAAGTATGAGAGTAGTATTTAGCACCGAGTTGGATATGATTCCAAGATCTCATACCCCAGAACTATGTGCCACCGTAGGACTAAGATTATTCCCACTTCTACGTGGATGACTAAGATGGTGATCACTTCAGTTAAGGTTTTATTCTGATGGCAAGGGTAGAACAACTCTCCCCAATATGGTCAAGATATTGGACTCCATGTTAGCTCACATGGTTTATATCGATTAGAAGAAACTCCCAAGCCCAAAGTCCCTGAGTCCCAAAGTCTCTAAGATCCAAAGCTTCTAAGTTTCAAAAGAAAAGAATGATATAAAAGTTTTTATAAGACTAAGTATTATGACTTACAAGATTTACAAGTATGATTTGTTATACATGATTTTGTAATTTGATATTTTGGATAATCAAGCTTATGTGAGTCATATGCATCCACATGCATTTACTTTCTAATAATGATGATGTTTACTTATGAATTACACCCTATTTATTCAGTACATCCTCAAAGTGTTGATCCATATTTAAGTCTATGTTCTACATTGTCTAATAATGTAGATTCAGGTGCTCAGTATCAATAGTGTGAGTGGTTCGAGCATCTTTATCTACACTCCCATAGCTGGTGAGTCCTCATGATTCAAGAGCCTACTTCTTCAAATTTCCATCTTTTATAGTATTTGAGTTATCATTTTCAGTTTAGTCCGAGTGAGTTGGGGGTTTATTGCAATGGCTCTCTAGTTCTTTACTAGTATTAGAGGCTTGTTGGACTACGAGTTTATTTACAGACTTTTAGTTTTTATTGTTCAGACATTATCTACAGTTTATTCAGTTTAGTTTTTGTATAATACAGTATTATTTCCTGATTAGATGATCTTGAAGTAAGGTTCAGACTTAGTAGTAGGCTCAAAGGGATAGCTTGAGGCTACTCATATCCTTGAGTACTGTGTGACATCTCGGGATCAAATTTTGGGACGTTATAAACTTGGTATTAGACCCAAAGGTTTAGAGAGTCCTAGGGAGTTAGACATGTCGCATTACATAGAGTCTTGATCAACGGTGTAAAGCACGCCATATCTATAAGCAAGAGGCTATAGAGAGTGTTAGGAAATCATCTCCTCTTTCATGATCTATCATGCATTCAGTGTCTCTATGTACTTTTAACTCGTGCCTTCATGTGACGAAAAATGCCTCCTCATCAATCTAACGCCCACAGAAATAATAACCATCCACCTTAGCCCACAGATCCCTTGAATGAGAATGTGTCACATATAGAATTTCGGGCTACCTTTTAGGTGCTAGCCCAATCTATGAAAACTAAAATTTAGGGCAATCTCAGGCTGTAGTCCTATCCCAAAAGGATGGGGATTTAGTCGCAGCCAGAATTTGGTACTTTATGAGAAAGAACCCGCCAGAATTCTTTGGGTTGAAGGCAGGTGAGGACCCACAGCTATATCTTGATGAGGTGAAGAGGATCACCTAAATTATGCATGTTTTTAAGGAAGAGAGTGTAGAATTAGCATTCTATAGGCTGGAGGATGTTTCATAGGACTAGGTGGTGATGTGGAAGAAGAGTAGAGGGGAGAATGCAACTGTTATGATTTGGAAGATATTTCAGGATGCGTTCTTAGACAAATTCTTCCTACTTGAGATGAGGGAAGCTAAGATAGAAAAGTTCATGAACGTGAGGCAGGGCTCCATGACAGTGAAAGAGTATTTCCTCAAGTTCAACCAATTATATATGTATGCCCCTAATCAGATGGCCTTAGGTCAAGCATGAGTAAGTTTATGACCATGTGTCTGGACTGGTAGTTAAGAAGTGTAGGACTACTATGCTCAATAGAGACATGCATCTTTCTAGATTGATGATGCATGATCTGCATATTAAGGCAGAGAAGATGGAGGAAAGAGAGATTAAATAAGAGGGCTAGGATAGGGCAGTTTGAGTATGGCCAGACTATATCACATGGAGAGAATTGCCCACAGTTTCAGAACTGTTCGTCTATCCCAGTGCCATCTTCAACTAGTGCTCCCACTCCCAGAGGTAGGCAGGAGCAGCGGGTTAAGTCTTTTATGTCTAGATCCCAAAATAGTATGAGTGTTAAGTCCAATTATCCTCCATGTGCTAAGTGTGGTAGAACACATCCCGATGAGTACTTGGCCAAGCAGAAGGGTTGTTTTGGTTGTGGAAAGTTGGAATATAGAATTAGAGAGTGTCCATATGCTAAACATGGAAACAGAGATATTTGTCCTCAGACTCAGGCTACCAGTGCACTAGGCTTCGTATTTTGCCCAACCCATCTTCAAGGTGCTTCATCCAGTACTGGTGGCGGACAGTGCTATAATCAGTTCTATGCTCTACCATTCCGTTAGGAGTAGGAGGATTTCCTAGATGTTGTTACTGGTATGCTTCGTGTCTTTCATTTTGATGTGTATGTGTTGTTAGACCCTGGGTCGAGTTTCTCCTATGTAACCCCGTTAGTTACTGTGAATTTTGAGATAAATTCTAAAAATATTCACGGACCTTTCTTGGTTTCTACCCTAGTAGGTAAGTTAGTTGCTTCTAAGAAAATAATATAAAGTGTCCTATCACTGTCCTTCATAAAGTCAGGTTAGTAGACTTAATAGAGTTAGATATGGTTGATTTTGATCTTATTCTTGATATGGATTGGCTCCATTCTTGTTATGCTTCTATAGATTGTCGCACCCGAGTGGTGAATTTTTAGTTTCAAAATGAGCCAACCTTTGAGTGGTCCGATAATTCAGTGTCTCCCAAGAGTCATTTTATATCTTATATTAAGGCCAGAAAGTTGATATCCAAAGGTTGTATTTATCATCTAGTTCGAGTTAAAGACACTAAGTCTGAGACTCAACTGTTCAATCCATTAATATAGTAAATGAGTTTCCGGATGTTTTTCCAGAAGATCTCCAAGGGGTAACTCCCGATAGGGAAATAGAATTCGGTATTGACCATCTCCCAGATACTCAGCCTATTTTTATCCCTCCTTATCATATGAATCCTACAGATCTGAAGGAGTTGAAGGAGAAACTCATAGATTTTTTAGATAAAGGTTTCATAAGGCCTAGTATTTCTCCATGGGGCACTCCCGTCCTATTCGTGAGAAAGAAAAATGGTTCTTTACATATGTGCATTGACTATCGTCTGCTAAATAAAGTCACAGTCAAGAACAAATATCGTCTTCCTAGAATTCATGACCTGTTTGATCAGTTACAAGGTGCAAGTTATTTCTCAAAGATAGACCTCAGATCCAGCTATCATCAACTTAAAGTAAGGGAGAGTGATTTTCCGAAGACTGCCTTTAGAACCCACTATGGTCATTTTGAGTTTCCCGTCATGTCTGTCAGGCTAACCAATGCTCCAGTAACTTTTGATGGACCTCATGAATTGAGTGTTCAAGCAGTATCTAGATATGTTTGTCATAGTGTTCATAGATGATATCCTCGTATACCTCCGTAGTGAGAATGACCATGCAGACTATCTTAGAACTGTCTAGCAAACTCTTAGAGATCATCAATTGTTCACCAAATTTAGTAAGTGTGAGTTTTAGCTAAGAACAGTAGCCTTTCTTGGTCATATTATTTCTGCCGACAATATTAGAGTTGATCCCCAAAAGACAAAAGCTATAAGAAATTGGCCTAGACCTATCTCTCTATTAGACATTAGGAGTTTCTTGGGTTTAGCTGGCTATTACCACTATTTTTTTGGAATATTACCACTATTTTTTTTGAAGGTTTCTTATCTATTGCATCTCTTATGTCTAGATTGACCTAAAAAAAAAGTTAAGTTCCTATAGTCAGATTCCTGTGAGAAGAGTTTTCAAAAGTTGAAGACTCAACTCACTTCAGCCCTAATGTTAGCGTTACCTGATGGTACCGATGGTTTTTTGGTATATTGCGATGCCTCTAGAGTTAGTTTGGGTTGTGTGTTGATGCAGAGAGATACGGTTATAGCCTACGCCTCTAGATAGTTGAAACCTCATGAAAAGAATTACCCAACCCATGATTTGGAATTAGCTGTTGTGGTGTTTGCTTTGGAAATCTGGATACATTATCTGTATGGTGTGCATATTGATGTGTTCACGGACCACAAAAGCTTGCAGTATGTGTTTACTCAGAGGGAGTTGAATCTTCGTCAAAGAAGATGGTTGGAGTTGTTGAAGGATTATGATATGAGAGTATTGTATTATTCGGGCAAGGCCAATGTAGTGGCAGACGCCCTTAGTTAATTATCTATGGGGAGTATTGCTCATGTGGAGAAAGATAAGAATGAATTAGCTCGAGAAGTTCATAGTTTGGCTAGTTTGGGTGTTAGGTTGGTTGATTCATCTTAAGATAATGTTTGGGTTCAGAGTAGTTCCAAATCTTATGAAGTTTCGGAAGTGAAGGAAAAGCAAGACATGGATCTTAGTTTTGTCAAACTGAAGGAGTCAGTTAAAGACCAAAAGGTAGAGGTTTTCTCCCAAGTAGGAGATGGTGTGTTGAGATACCAAAGTAGATTGTATATGCCTTGTATAGATGATTTAAGGCAGAGAATTATGGTTGAAGTGAATGGTGAGTGTTATTTTATTCATCCAGGTGCTACCAAGATGTACTACGACTTGCGGGAGATCTATTGGTGGAATGGTATGAAAAGAGATATAGCAGAGCTTATAGCTAAGTTTGCAAATTGTCAATAGGTTAAGGTGGAACACCAAAGACCTGGAAGTATGTTGCAAGAGATTGGTATCCCCACTTGGATGTGAGAAGAGGTGAATATGGATTTGATGACTAGTTTACCCTAATCACGCCATCATCATGATTCGATTTGGGTTATTATAGACAGATTGACTAAGTCAGCGCATTTCTTTCCAGTTCACACATCTTATACAACTGAGGATTATACTAAGATGTATATCCGAGAGTTAGTCAGATTACATGGAGTTACCTTGTCTATCATCTCGAATAGGGGTACTCAGTTTACTTCATAGTTTTGGAAAGCATTTTAGAGGGGTCTTGGTACCCAGATCTATCTTAGTTTAGATTTTCATCCTCAGACAGATGGTCAGGCATAGAGGACCATCTATACTTTATAAGATATGTTGAGGGCATGTGCTCTTGATTTCAAGGGTAGTTAGGATAAGCATTTGCAATTGATTGAGTTCACTTATAATATTAGTTATTATGATAACATTCATATGGCTTTGTTTGAAGCTCTTTATGGGAGAAGATATAAATCACCCATAGGTTGGTTTGAAGTGGGTGAGGCCGCTTTACTTAGGCCTGATTCAGTGTTTGAGGCTATGGAGAAAGTTAAGTTGATTATAGAAAGATTAAAAATAGCCCAGAGTCATCAGAAATTGTATGCGGATATGAGCAAGAGAGATCTTGAGTTTGAAGTTGGTGATTTTATGTACTTAAAGATTTCACCCATGAAAGGGGTGAAGAGATTTGTCAAAAAGGGGAGGCTTAGTCCTCGCTATGTTGGCCCTTATAGAATTTTGAGTCGTATTGGGAAAGTAGCTTATGAGATTGATTTGCCCACTGAATTGTCAGTAGTTCATCCTGTATTCCACGTTTCTATGCTTAAGAAGTGCATCGGTGACTCCACTATTGTAGTTCCTTTAGAAAGCTCAGATATTCAGAATAGTCTTTCTTACAAAGAGATTCTAGTTGAGATTTTAGATCATCAGATCTGTAGACTAAGGAACAAAGAAGTTCCCTTGGTAAAAGTTCTTTGGCAAAATCAGTCTGTTGAGGGATCTACTTGGGAAGTAGAAGTAGACATGCAAGCCAAGCACCCTCAACTTTTCTCCACAAACTCAGATCCAGCCGAAGGTTATACTCTTCCTTAATCTAGTTCCTTTCTAATCAGATATTCATCAATATAGATGTCCTCATATAACTTCATGCACTCTCAGAATTTCTCAGAAGCTCAGAATGATTTAGATTCAACTGCTTAGTTCATTTCAGTTATGCATGCTATCTTATGGTATCATATTCCTCACAAATTTTAGCTTTACTTGCAACATTCGAGAACGAATGTTCCCAAAGGGGAGATATTGTAATATCCCGCGATTTTCCTAGCTTAAACTCTCCTCGAAAATGTCAATGATTAGCTTTTAGAATAATGATGTTTATTTTGTGTGCAATTCTTTAGATTTAAAATTTCTATGGCATAGGAAATAGAACAAGCTTTCCAATGATATAATATTCACCTAAATCCGACAACCGGGGAAGAGGTTATGGCTATTTTATGTTCCAGTCGCAAAACATCGTCATTTAGACCCTTAGCGCATCGTGAAGCAGTGTTAATTCCTAATTTTCATTTTCCAGTGGCCCTCTACGATATTAGAATATCATAGAGAGGATCAATTTCCCGTTTGTCAATTTCCAGAGGTCCAGCGCAATAATGGTGCGTTGCTTCATGTGCCAAAATGGAATTCTAAAGGCCCACCGCGATGACTCCGTGTTGCGGAGTTTGTCCAGTTTCCAGTTGTTGATTTCTAGTGAGCCATCGCGATAGTGGTGCATCGTAGTGGCAATCCAAATTGAGAAAATATACGTTTCCCAGTTTCGTTTAAGAGTTTAAAAAAGGGATATTTTGGTAAATTACCCAACCCCCAATCCGTCCAAACAAAATATTTAAGCCTCTTAGAAGCATTATATGCTATTATTCATCAAAATTTCTCTCATCCAAAACCCTATGCTTCAACAATCATCTTCAAGAAATCCCAAGATTCCACCATTACTTTTTCAAATTGATTCAAGATTCAAGAGTCCTTGACCAAGAACTTCAAGAGTCAACATTCAAGAACACAACTAGAGTCTCAAAACCAAGCTGTTCATATAAGTTCATCATCCAAGGTATGTGGGGTTACAAGGATAATTATTTCATCCTTCTGCCCTAAACATTATTTTAAATACAAATTTACTGTAAATTATATGAATTCCTATGAATTTCAAGTTAGGGTTTGTACCAATTATCATTATTTGCAAGATTATGAGATTTCCCATGATTTAAAAGTTGAATTACATGATTATGATTATACTTCCATGCATCGTGATCAAATTTCTAGATTTTAAGATGATTTATGAATGTTTGCGTTATCAAGTATGAATTTGGAGACGTTTTAACATGATTTTGATGCTTGGGTCATTAGACCCCAATTAGATATTGATGTGTAACACCCTGCATTTTGGGTGTAGAACAGCTTCACCTCCTAAAGGTGCTACTTCAGCTACTGAAAGCGGTCGTAACCAGTTGTATGCCTTATCCAACCATCAGGATGTAGAGTCTTCCCCAGATATAGTCATGGGTATGTTACAAATTTTCTCCCGTGATGTATATGTATTACTTGATCCCGGGTCTACCTTGTCTTATGTGACCCAATATGTGGCAGTCGATTTTGGATTTGAGCCTGAGGTTATTGAAGAACCTTTCTCTGTTTCCACTCCTGTAGGTGATTCTGTTGTGGCTAGGAGAGTATATAGAAATTATGTAGTGTCTATTTGGTGCTGGGATACCGTGGCAGACCTCATAGAGCTTGATATGGTTGATTTTGATGGTATTTTAGGAATGGATTGGCTCCATTCATGTTATGCCACTCTAGAGCCCGAAAGGTTACTTTCCCTTTTATGAATGAACCAGTGATAGAATCGGAGGGGCATTATTTAGAACCTAGAGGGAAATTCATCTCTTACCTTAGAGCCTGCAAACTTATATCCAAGGGTTGTTTGTATTATCTGATTTGAGTAAAAGATTTAAGTACTGAAAGTCCTTCTCTTCAGTCTGTCCCTTCAGTAAATAAATTTCCAGAAGTCTTTCCTGAAGATCTCTCAGGGGTACCGCCTGATAGGGTGATAGATTTTGGTATTGATTTATTGCCATACACCTGTCCTATTTCTATCTACCATATAGAATAGCTCCAACTGAATTGAAAGATTTGAAAGAACAACTAGCCAAACTTCTTGATAAAGGCTTCATCCATCCTAGTGTCTCTCCCTGGGGTGTATCTGTGCTCTTTGTGCGTAAGAAAGCTGGTTCCCTCCGTATGTGTATAGACTATCGTCAGTTGAATAAGGTCACTATCAAAAATAAATATCCCCTTCCTAGAATTGATGATCTCTTTTTGACCAACTTTCGGGTGCTGAGTGTTTTTCAAAGGTAAACCTTTGCTCGGGGTATCATCAATTGAAGGTTAGGGAGGCTGACATTCCCAAAATAGCTTTCCAAACCCGATATGTCCATTATGAATTCTTTGTTATGTCCTTCAGATTTACTAACGCCCCTGCAGCTTTCATGGATCTAATGAATAGGGTGTTCCATCAGTTTCTAGATCTGTTTGTCATAGTCTTCATTGATGACATTTTTATTTATTCTAAGAGTGAGGAGGATCATGCCAATTCCCTTCGAATTATTCTTTAGACCCTCAAAGATCATAGGTTGTATGAAAAATTTTCCAAGTGTGAATTCTGGCTTAATGTTATTTCTTTCTTGGGGCATATTGTGTCTAGTGAGGTAATTAAAGTTGATCCCCAAAAGATTGAGGCAATGAGAAAATTGCCCAGACCCACAACTCCAAACGACATTTGAAGCTTCTTAGGTTTGGCGGGATATTATAGGAGGTTTGTAGAGAGTTTTTCTTCGATAGCTGCTCCACTTACCAGGTGGACACAGAAAAAGGTGAAATTTGTGTGGTCCGACTCTTGTGAGAATAGATTTGAAAGATTAAAGGACAAGTTGACTACTGCGCCTATTTTAAACCTTCTTGAGGTTATAGAGGGTTTTTTTGTGTACTGTGAAGCGTCCCGAGTGGGACTTGGGTGTGTACTTATGCAGCATGGTAAAGTGGTAGCTTATGTATCTAGGCATTTGAAGGTACACGAGCGAAATTACCCCACCCATGACTTGGAGTTAGCAGCTGTGGTGTTTGCACTTATGATATGGCGGCATTATCTGTATAGGGTACATGTTGATATATTTACTGACCACAAAAGTTTATAGTATCTTTTCTCAAAGAAAGAGTTAAATCTCAGGCAAAGGCATTGGTTGGAACTGTTGAAGGATTATGACATGAGCCTACACTATCATTTGGGCAAGGTAAATGTAGTGGGATACGCCCTCAACAGATCTATCTATGGGAAGTCTTGCACATATTGAGGAAAGAAAAAGGGAGATAGTGAAAGATATTCACCAACTTGCAAATCTAGGGGTGCGATTTTTAGATTTTGAAGATGGAGGGTTTGTTGTGCATAAAATAGATAAATCTTCCCTTTGTGCAGAAGTTAAGGAGAAGAAGGTTAAGGATCCCATCATGATGCATATTAAGAAAGATGTGGGTCAACAGAAGGTGATGTCTTTTGAAATTGGTAGTGATGAGATTTTAAGATACTAGGGTAGGTTATGTGTGCCAGATGTGGATGGATTGCGGAAAAAATCCTTGATGAGGCACACACTTCAAGGTATGTTGCTCACCCAGGCTCTACTAAGATGTACCATGATCTTAAGAACATATATTGGTGGAATAATTTGAAGCGTGATGTGGCTGATTTTGTTTCCAAGTGTTTGAATTGTCAACAAGTTAAAGTAGAACATTTGAGGCCAGGTGGTACTTCCCAATAGATAGCTTTGCCTATGTGGAAGTGGGAGATGATCAATATGGACTTCATAACTAGACTTTCGAGGTCCCGAAACCAGTATAATTCCATTTGGGTAATTGTAGACCGGTTGACCAAGTCAGCCCACTTTTTACTTGTAAGGACTAACTATTAGGGAGATGATTATGCCAAGCTATACATTGAGGAAATAGTTCATTTGGATAGGGCACCGGTATAAATTATATCCGATCGAGGTAGCAATTCTCTTCGCAGTTTTGGAGATCTTTTCAGTGGGGTTTAGGTACCCAAGTGCGCCTAAGTACTGCATTCCACCCTCAGACGGATGGGCAAGCTGAACGCACCATTCATACCATTGAGTACATGTTGAGGGCTTGTGCAATTGACTTCAAAGGTAGTTGGGTAGATCACTTGCCATTGATAGAGTTCGCTTACAATAATAACTACCATGTCATCATTAAGATGGCTCCTTTTAAGGCACTTTATAGGAGAAGATATAGATCATTGATTGGGTGGTATGAGGTGGGTAAAACCTGGTTATTTGGGCCTGACCTTGTTCATCAAGCAATGGAGAAGGTGAAGATCATTAGAGAATAACTTAAGACAGCCTAGAGTCATCAAAAATTCTATGCCGATGTTCGAAGAAGAGATTTAAAGTTTAAGGTGGATGATTTGGTGTTCCCAAATGTCTCTCCTATGAAGGGGATCATGCGATTGGGAAGAAAGGCAATCTTAGTCCTCATTATATAGGACCATACTGGATTTTGAGGAGAATAGGTGGGGTGGCCTATGTATTAGATTTGCTCGCGAGTTTGGCTTTCCTTCATCCCGTATTTCATGTGTCCATGTTGAAGAAATGTATTGGAGATCATTGCCTAGTATTGCCTGTAAAGGACATCAATATGAAAAACTCCTTGTCATCTGAGGAGAAACCCGTTGCAATCCTAGATTACCAAGTTAGAAAGTTGAGGAGTAAGGAAATAGCTTCGGTCAAGGTGATGTGGAGAAATCAAAAAGCCGAGGAGGCTACTTGGGAGTCATAAAAAGATATGCGTGCGAGGTACCCGACTCTTTTTGAGACCATGTATGATGATTTAGAAGGTACAAATCCTATACTACTCCTTTTCTTTCATTTAGTTATTGAAATCATACTTGATGTGTCCTGAGTCATCATTTGGGGACGAATGATCCTAATGGGGGATAATGTAACACCTCGCATTTCGGGCTAGGGCGTAAACCGTTATTTCTACGCGTAAATAATCCAAAATCCATAAATCCAATGTGAATGTACTTTTTTAATAAACTATATAGTATGGGAATCTAGTTGAGCATGAATTAAGATCATAGAGGTCCCTTAACTCAAGGACGAGTAAAAAACCTTCCTATAGATTGAGTTTTGACAAGCGTTTAAACTTGGGTCAACTTTAATCAACCATGACTTTTTGTATATATCGAATTAGAGGGCCTACTATATATGAAAGGTCTTTGAGTCCCCTTTTCAACGCCACCAATTTTACCTAAATCCAATATCGAGGTAAAAAGTTATGGACATTTTACAGTGAGCTATCCAAACTGCCAAAGTGCGAAGAGGAGGCCGATGGACCATCGCCCAAACTGTCGTAACTGAGGTAGTAAGTCTGTTTTCTAGCCAAAAAGTGATGGTTTGAGAGTTTGTCTATGAAGAGCGGATCTAATTGTATTAGTGTCTATAATTGATTTCTTCTGTGTAATACTAATCGATAGGACCTCATTGGTAAGTTCTACAAGATCTCGTGCATTGGAACCCATGGTTATGGACCCGAATCCGTTAGTATGGAACATTTTCTTTTCCAAGTGAAATCCCCTAGTATATGAAAGAGTGAAAAAGTGCTTTCGTTGTTGTGGAATAAGAAGCCTTCGTAGCTTAATGCACGTATTTAATTTATTCGGAGCTATTAGAGCGGGATCCACTTTTTGGGGAATATGAGTCGAAGCAATAACAAGAATATTTCTAGTAGAACGGTCTATCCTTGGGGTGACGATTTGTTGTCCATACCATCCTGAACCTCCGTTTAGCAATCTAAACCCATTTTAAAGGGATTATTTGGGTATTTTCCACCTTTTTTCCACCTAATTACATCATATCAAAGGAAATAACTCCTTATTCATCCATAACATAAAAATTAGGGTTTTTCCCAAGAACAAGAAAGCAAGAACCAACCTCTAAGTTCAAGATTTCCAAGGAACGAATCGAGATGCTAGTTATTCTCTCTAAACTAATTAATCTAAGGTATGTGGGGTTGTCCTAAATCTCAAGGGAATAATTTTAATAATTATGTAAGTACATAGGCCATTATAAGTGGGGTTTCATTTTAACACAAAAAGCATGCATTGTGATATGGTTTTGAGAAGAATATTGAAAGATCATGGGGTTGTTTGCTTATATATCTCAATTGTTGAATTTGTGGACATGTGACTTGAATTTTAAAAGGTGTTATGAACATGAGTCGTGAATCCTTTATTCCCCATGATGATGTTTATGAACCCCACATAATACTATTGTTAAAGTATTGAGAGCATGAGTTTTAAAACCCTTTTTTATCATGAAAAATTGTTTGGCTAATGTTGTACTACTTGGTACATGTTGAAGTTTCTTGACTATTTCATGTTGGGGAATCGATATGAATACATTTGGTGTATGGGAGTCTTGTTGGTGTTCATATAATAACTTGCATAAAATACGTGGAGGAATTGCCTCGAATGAAAAAAGGAAGAGAATATTGTGAGTATGATGCATGTTTTATCTTTTATCAAACTTAAAGCTTAATATGATGTGAGTTAGAAGGTTACTCGAAGAAAGCACGAGTCAGATGACTCTATGTTGGAAACCGTGAATTGTCAACATGGGAACTTGGTACCCTGCTATGTGATATTGTGTACCTAGTACTATGTCATCCCAAATTGGGACCAATGGTTAGGATCCCTTCTTTGTGATCTTGAGCCCATCCACGACATATTGACTTGATTGAGGTTGTGGAACCCTACTGTATGATCTTGTGTGTCCTTTCCTCACTAATAATCCAATCTTGGCGGCAATCGAGAATTGGCAGTTGGTGAAAATATGAAATTGTAGTGCTACATTTTTGTTGAAAAATCCTTATACTATGCCCATATGTTTTCAAACAATTTTTCGTTAAAGTATTTTATAATAGCTCCCACCTATGTTATATAAAAGTTGTATTTTGTTTTTGGATTACTCTCCATACCAGTACAATTGTATTGACCCCCTATATTCTAGGGTCTGAGGCTCAGTTTAGAGGTCCTATAGAGTTTTTAGCCAAAAGTGAAGTGTGTGTGCAATTGGTGAGCCTTCTTTATTCTGGAAGTCCTATTTCTTTCTGTCATATGTTATTTATTTTGGTTTAGGTCCACTGGGGGACTTGTCCCAGTTTTAGTTGTGATGACTGGTTTTGATGTACTAGAGATTTCGCAGACAAATGTTAGATGATGTTGAAGATTTCATTGAATTCTTTAACTTTTCAGTAGTATGATGTTATTAACCATGTTTCCATATGAATCAATTTCCGCATTCTCTTTGTGATTGTATGAACGTGTGTATGACTGCCTGTTAACAAAAGGGTTCTCGGGCCTTCACAGCTTGGGATGCTCATCACGACCAGGGCCTTGTTTGGGTCGTGACATGATGCTTCAAGATTGTTTGTAGTATAAGCACCCCATGGCTAGATTATTTTCAGATTTTAGATAATGATTTGACCTTTAAGGTCCTAAGCTAAGATAAAGAATCCATTTTATTTATATGACTTGATATTTAAAGAAAGGAAAAGAGCATAATTGGTTTTCTTGCAAACCTTTGTGCTAATTTTAAAGTGGATTCCTAAAAGTTCTGAGCAATAAGTATGGGAGTAGTATTTAACACCGAGTTGGGTATGATTCCAAGGTCTCATCCCCCAGAACTACGTGCCACCATAGGACTAAGATTATTCCCACTTCTACGTGGATGGCTAAGATTATGATCACTTAAGTTAAGGTTTTATTTCGATGGCAAGGGTAGAATAGCTCTCCCTAATATGGGCAAGATGTTGGACTCCATGTCATCTCACATAGTTTATGTCGGTTAGAAGAAACTCCCAAGCCCAAAGTCCCTGAGTCCCAAAGTCTCAAGTCCCAAAGCTTCTGAGTTTCAAAAGAAAAGAATGATAGAAAAGCTTTTATAAGACTAAGTGTTATGACTCATTAAATTTACAAGTATGATTTGTTATACATGATTTTATACTTTGATATTTTGGATAATCAAGCTTATGTGAGTCATATGCATCCACATGCATTTACTTTCTAATTATGATGATGTTTACTTATGCATTACACCCTCATATACTCAGTACATCCTCAAATTGTTGATCCACATATATGTCTATGTGTTATCTTATCTTATAATGTAGGTTCAGGTGCTCAGTATCAACAACGTGAGTAGTTCGAGCATCTTCATCTATGCTCCCGCAACTGGTGAGTACTCATGATTCGAGGGTCTACTTCTTCAGATTTCTAGCTTTAATAGTATTTGAGTTATCATTTTTAGTTTAGTCTGAGTCAGTTGGGGGTCTGTCCCAATGGTTCTCTAGTTCTTTATTAGTATTAGAGGCTTGTCGGACTACGAGTTTATTTACAGGCCTTCAGTATTTGTTGTTCATACATTATCTACGGTTTATTCAGTTTAGTTTTGTTATAATACAGTATTATTTCTTTATTAGATGATCTTGAAGTAAGGTTCAAACTTAGTAGTAGGCTCAAAGGGTTAGCTTGAGGCTACTCGTAGCCTTGAGCACCGTGTGACGTATCGAGATCAGATTTTAGGGCGTTACAGTACCTTGATTTGAAACGATTGAAGTAATAATATATTGTACTTTGAAGTTATATTAATGTAAACTGATCAAATTAATCAATAACTCATCAAAGTATGTATATGAAATATGTAGAATTTTATCATGGGGTAATATACCGTGTACGTATGTGATGTATATAGTGCATATTCAGAACCTGTTAGTCGATAATGTGTATGTGTGTGTGTGTATGTATAGGTATATATAGTGTATACACACACACACACACACACACACACATATATATATATATGATGTAGTGAAGGTATAATAACATAATATAAACTAACCGATACTTTATCCGATTATATGTGAAATATGTTGTATTATTATGGGGTAGTAAAAACGTTTATGTAATGTATATAGTACATATTTGGATGTTGATAGCCAATCGAATATATGTATATATACGTACATCTCGTGTAGTGACGTATGTAGTAATCAAAAGGTAGATAATTAAATCTATATATCAAAATATTTTGAATAAAACGTTGATATTATACTATTGAGAAAATATATTACTTGTGTCAATGTAGTCAAGGGTATTTTGTTGAAGTGTAATAACGTGATCTAATTAACGGATAATTATTTATTTGACTAACACGTGGCAATACGAGGTATAAAATATCTCATTTAAAAGCTAATTAACCAAAAATTCATCATCACAAACAAAATGCATTTATATTATTATAAGATTAAGGAAATATACTACTTGTGTAAATGTAATGATAAAATAACTAATCATTTGATTTATATATGCATTTCATTAAATTATTTGGATGTTATTATAAATATTATACAATATGTTAAAATTTTAATTTTTAAATAAAAATCGATCACAAGTGGTCATTTTTCGAATGATGACTTTTTTAAAAAAATAAATTCACCGTTTATTATGATTGATTTTCTCAAAATGTTTGTACTACCCGATAATGACCTGACCCAACCCAATCTTAATTGCCCCTTTCCCCTTTGTAATTACCCTAGTATCTCTCAATTGATTATTCACTTCACTCGCGATTTACCTCACCGATACCTTACCTCACCGACCACCACACTCAAATCGCCGATCCGATAGCATCGGCGACGACACCGGCGTTAGCTCACCGATCCGACAGCACCAGCGATGACACCAGCCTCAGCTCACCAATCTGATAGCACTGTCAGCGACTTAAACTGCACAATTCTGACTACAATTTCGTTGTTCCATCGATGAAACTTTTGTTCACTGGCTTCATCTCACCGAAAACTTTTAGGTCAGCGAAATTCACCGATAAACGACACTGACCTTTAAACACTGTACATAAATTGACCCTTTCTTTTTTTCCCCTAATGCACAATAAATCACTAGGATTTCGAATTGAAATTTACCCCTCAATTTTTGTACTATAATTGCATCCACTTGTAACCTTTTTACCATAATTTGCATAGTTGTAGGTGTCCATGTGATACTAATTGGGCATAATTAAGAAAATTATAGTCCTAATTATGGAAATATACTTAACTCAAATATATTTAGTTGTGATTGCTGAAATGTGATATTATTTATTGAGTTTTTGTGAACCATTTCCTTTAAGAGTCTATTGCCTTTCATGGATTGCATTACTGACTTAGTGTTGCTTTTTGACAGAATCCGAATTCGAAAATGGATTGCTTTGTTATTTTTCGGTGACCGCTTATCTCTTTCTCTTTAATTTAGGTCATGCAAAGGTAAGTTGATTTCTCTCTCTATTTTCTTATAATGAAGTCTTTAAATGTAGTGTTAAGGTGGGATTGTTCGTTGTAGAAGGCTTTGAAAGCCATAGAAATATTGTGATGATTATATGGTGTGAGAGGGACATACAACGCCTATACTTATTTACTTTATTACACTTGTTCAATTGTTTGACTTATACTATTAATGAATCAGTTACTTGAAAGTGATTAAGTGTAGTTACTTGAAGTATGAATTAGTGACTTGTATTTTGAACTTATGCTTTGGATTTTGTTAAGTTTGGTAACTTGTGAAGTGAATTAGTGACTTTGATTTGTTTAAGTGTAGGTACTTGAAATTAGATACTTGAAAGGTAATTTGTGAATTAGTTACTTCGATTTGTGTTAGTGTAAGCACTTGAAATGCGATATTTTGTTTTGAATTTAGTTAAGTTTGGTAACTTGTGAAGTAAATTAGTGACTTGAATTGTTTAAGTTTAGTTACTTGAAATGTGAACTTTTGTTTTGAATTTAGTAAAATGTGGTCACTTGAGAAGTGACTTGAAAAAAGTTTAGGTGTAGATACTTGAAAGGTGAACTTGGGTTTTGAATTTAGGTAAGTTTGGTAACTTGTGAAGTGAATTAGTGACTTGAAATGTTTAGGTGTAGTTAATTGAAATGTGAAGTTTTATTTTGAATTTAGTAAAGTGTTGTCACTTGATAAGGGACTTAGTTACTTCAATTTGTTTAAGTGTGGGTACTTGAAATGTGATCTTTTGTTTTGAATTTATTTAAGTTTGGTAACTTGTGAAGTGAATTAGTTACTTTGATTTGTTAAGTGTAGGTACTTGAAATGTGATCTTTTGTTTTGAATTTAGTTAAGTTTGATAACTTGAATTATCAATTAGTGACTTGAAATGTTTAGGTGTAGGTACTTGAAATGTGATCTTTTATTTGGAATTTTGTTAAGTTTGACAACTTGTGAAGTGAATTAGTTACTTGGATTTGTTTAAGTGTAGGAACTTGAAGTGTGATCTTTTGTTTTGAATCTAGTTAAGTTTGATCACTTGAGAAGTGAATTAGTAACTTGAAAATGGTTAAATGTAGTCACTTGAAATATGAACTAGTTACTTGAAAAATGGTTAAGTGTAGTCACTTGAAATGTAAATTAGTTACCTGAAATGGTTAAGTGTAGTCACTTGAAATGTATACTAGAGACCTGAAAATGGTCAAGTATAGTCACTTGAAATATCGAAATAGTTCCTTGAAAATGATTAAGTGTAGTCACTTGAAATGTGTATTAGTGACTTGAAAATGGTTAAGTGTATTTACTTGAAATATAAATTAGTTACTTCAAAATGGTTAAGTGTAGTCACTTGAAATGTGAATTAGTTAGTTGAAAATGGTTTACTTGAAATGTGTTCTAGTGACTTAAAAATGATCAAATGTAATCACTTGAATTATGAAAATAGTGACTTGAAAATGGTTAAGTGTAGTCTTTTGATATGTGAATTAATTACTTTTAAATGTGAACTTGTGTTTTGAAAATGGTTTAAGTTTACTATCTTGAGAATATGAACTAGTTACTTGAAAATGGTTAAGTATAGTCACTTAAAATGTGTACTAGTGACCTGAATGAATGGTAGAAATGAATTAATTGTGAGTTGTACCTTAGCAGTAATAGCCTATAATTTTTAGTTTAGCTGTTGGAACTCATTAGTACATTAATTAGAAGTCATTAGTGTTGGTCCTATAATGGTTACATTATGAGCACGACAAGTGAATGGTGATGTGGAACTTAGAAGAAAAATACTTCTATATAAACAGATTTAATTTGATCATGAAGATTTTATTATATTCTCATGTGGTCATGCTAGACTTTTTGAGCTCATCATCTAGGATCTTCTCTATGAATACTTTGGAGCAGTTTGCTTCTCTTTAATCAATACTTTTACCAATCAAAGAAAAAATAGGTGTAATATCTCTATAAGATGTTCTGATAAATAACTATCTTTGATGGACTGTTACTATTCATTAAAAGAAACGTACTTGATTGGCAAAATTTAGGTATAATTGTCTCCATCATATGATGGGCAAGCTTACAATTTATTTTTCTCTTCCTTATAATATTCATTTTAAACATTGTTTGAAAGTTCAGTATGCTTAGTGTCTTATGAACTTACGTTTTCAAGAAGTTCTAAAAGAGCTACTGAGTGCTTTTATCTTTCATACTAGATTTTTCATTGGGTTTGAGTAAATAATAATTATATTATGGTTTATTTGTGATTCTTATGGCATAAGGGTGGTACCAAAGCTTACAACTACTCCTCCAAGCTTTTAATCAAAATTTATTTTTACTTTAAATTCTTTGTTCAGTATCTTACTTCGGCTATTTTTACTCCTTTCATTTTGTATTTCTGCGATTTAGTGTAACATTCTCACAGAATGGATGTGTGTTCACAATTTGGTGGTCACTTGAAATGTGTACGAATGACTTGAAAATGAATGTGTGTTCTTTTACAAAAAATCTTCCTTT
The DNA here is from genome assembly GCF_002878395.1 of Capsicum annuum. Classification (NCBI taxonomy): domain Eukaryota; kingdom Viridiplantae; phylum Streptophyta; class Magnoliopsida; order Solanales; family Solanaceae; genus Capsicum; species Capsicum annuum. Next base: position 247,697,768 of record NC_061111.1, on the reverse strand, counting down.
TCTATAAGATTCTAAAAGGGTCATTTTCTTACTAGAAATAACCAAAAAAATCGACATCTATTTTATATGTTTATCAAAAGTTTGCTACTGATTTGCAGTTTTGAGTATACAACGAAGGCAACAGTACTATAACAACATTGATTTGCAGGTTATTATGTGTTTTTTTATTTCGTTTAATATTATGGAGGTCTAATTATTTGTTAAGTATTTTTTAGTTCTTAGAAGTGAACATGAACAACTTTGTTAGCCTAAAAAATAATAATATGGGCAGCTTTAATCAAGAAGAAACACATTTTTTTCATTCTTTTTTGCTACATGTATAGGTTATACACTAAAATGGATAAAAGCTGGATAAACTTATTGAATAGGCTGGATCCATTATATGAGAATGGAGCCAAAGAATTTCTTCATTTTGCATCCTTAGATATCCCTAATACATCTTCAATCTTGTGTCCATGCCGAAAGTGTCGTAATATAAGATTTGTCAAAAAGATTTGATTGTTGAGCATATTGTGGTTGATGGATTTCTAATTAGTTATACTAGCTGAATTTATCATACAGTGGTTGATGAATTTCTAAGTAGTTATCTAGTCGGTCAACTGTAAAGTGGTGAGCCCTCCATCTTTCGAAAGGCCTGGTCTCTCTTTTAGTTTTCATCTATTATACTAGCATTTTAAATTTCTTTTGTTATAGTCGGGGCATGTTCTGACTTAATTGGTATTCTTTGGATTTGAGGCTTTTGTGGATAGTAATGATGTATCCTTGTGAATGGGGTTTTGACTCTTAAATGTAAGTATTATTTTTCTATTTTGTTCTTTGGTTATAATATTAGAAAACATTTACTTTACATATATTTCATGTGATTGTTACTTATGAATGTACAAATTAAATTAAATATAAATATTTATGCTATGGAAAAAATTATAGAGAATTTGTATCTATATTTAAAATGATAATGACATTAATCTAAATGCAGTAATATTGATGACAATTTTACAATGTTCTAAATGAATTTCACTAAATTTTACAACATTAATAGTTTATTTATTGACATTAACTAAAACATTGAAAATTTCAATACAACATTTTATTAAAGTCATAAGTAAGTGTCACAAAGAAAAATCTGCCAACATTTAATCTAAATTTTAGAAATTAAGTGGCATTCCATATAAATGTCATAAATTTCTTATCGGCATTTACCTTAATATCGAAAATAAAATGTCATATATCTCATACTAACTTTTGTCTATATGTCAAAGATAAAATGTCGCAAATTTCTTACCAACATTACCTATATATTAAAAATAAATGTCATAAATTTATTTCGACATTTACCTAAATGTCTCGAAGTAAATGTCACAAATTTTTTTCGACATTTATCTAAATTTTGAAAACATTCCTGACAATAAAATTTGCGACGTTTGTTTCAAATGTAAATTAAATGTCGGTAGACAAATTTGTGACACTCAAACTCCTTAATATAACATTTATATAATGTCGTCGTTTCTCTACTTTCTTGTAGTGTGGGCCATGTGCAGCACGTGTCCTTAACAAGGTCGAGGCAGTGGACCGTCACAGTGGCTTGTGAGACACGGGGACAATGCGAGATTGTCCCTGTGTGATGCATGACCCATAATTTTGCTCAAAAACACTTCTAAACTCTATACACCTTAATCCCCATCAATTTATACTCATTATAGAAGTTCTAAAGGTTCATTTAGCTCTAACATAGTATTCAAACATACGAGTGTTACCAACCTTCTAAGTTCTAACCAAACATTTGAAAGTTCTAACCAAACACTACAAAAATAATGAAGTATCGAAAATACCCTTCATTGCATATATTTCTCGTTGGTGACATAATTTCTAGTCACATTTTACATAGAAGAATGTCTTTGCTTTCACTTCCTCTTCCAATCCCAATTCATCATAGCACTACACATAATTACACCTCTCTTCATAGTGTTAATCCCAAAATTCTCCAACTTTCCATTTCCACAAAACCCTTAAGCTCTATATACGAGCTTCTGCAGTTCCAGTTCACTGAAATTTTTTTGGTGTCCGGTGACATTGTTCATCAAATTGCTGCTTCCACTGTTGTTTTACTTAGTTTTATTTGACATTTTTTTCCTTCTCGGCTTTCTCTTCAACCTCATCCGTTGAAGTGTACCTAGACGTTATCTTTACCCAAGTAGTCTCAATAAAATTAGTGGCTTAAAACCAAATTTTATTATTAGGCCTTAAATATATGCATATAACAAAAATATTATCAACAATTTAGAGTATCTTGCATACTACATTTTTTAGTGTAGTATCCTTCGAAAACATGAAGCATTTAACTTCACATAATAATATTATTACTTATAAAAGTAAGGACTAATTTTAATTAATAAGATTTTAATAATTTGTTTGCAATGCATTACGTTGAATATTATTATGAAAACTTTATTTATTTAATATGAAGATTTGATAAAAAGTTCTAAAATATTTTTAATAAAAAGTAGATAGTTCTTCTTTCTTTTTTTAGTTTAAATTTTGTACTTTTTACATATTACGATATTTAAAATTATTTTAAGTGAAATTAAAATCATAAAATTCATATTAAATTTTTTGAAGCCTCAAAATTTTTGGGGCCTTCAGCAAACACTTTACTGGCCTTACCCCTAAGTCATCCTTGTCTTTACCTCAGAGGAAAGTAGAGAGACTGTATTCAGTAGATCATCGTCTGAAAACGAAAACAATCTACAAAACTATTTAATAAAAATACAACAATAATAGATAATAACAAAAACAACAGATACCAACAAAAAAGTATTACAAAGAAATAATATTATCATCAAACCACACAAAACCATAGATATAAATAAAAATTGACGAACAAGGCTGTAAAAGTAGTCCTACGATTACTAATCTCACAAGAAGACAATGAACTCTTATCTACTTATATAGTAGATACACACTCTCATATACTAACCTTCTAAGTTCTAACCAAAACTACTCCCTTCGTTTTAAAAAGAATGACCTATTTTGAATTTTGAATTGACACGTAGTTTAGTAAAATAAAATTATTTTTTTTGAATTGTGTGGTTTTAAATTAAATTTATGTCAAATGTATCAAAATTCCTTCAATCTTGTAGTCTTAAATATGTTATGTCGAAAGTTAAAATTAAAGTATTGCTAAAAAGAAAAAAGGATCAGTCTTTTTAAAACGAACTAAAAAAAACATTAGGTCGTTCTTTTTGAAATAAATGAAGTAATAAAAATAACCAAACATTTTTCAAAAAACAAAATTTCTTTTCGTACCGAAAATACCCTTCATTGCATAAATTTCCCCATCGATGGTAATTTCTAGTCCATCAATATATAATAATAAAGTTGAATGTGAACATGCTGGTGTGTCATGCCTCATTGATCAGCATTACTATTTATCTTTTTTCTCACAATTTTGAGTTTTTTTCTCATTTTCTGTCCTAAAACCTTCAAAGATAAAAATTATCTCTTTGCGCATTAATTGTATTTGTTAAATATGGGAACATTACAAAATGAGGAGTCTTGAAAAATTCGACTAAGAAATCATCATAATAATGAGTGTAAAGTCATTTTGAAACTGATAAAGAATTTAATTAATTTTCATAAATTTCCTTTCTTCCACAATTTTATTTTTCTTTATCTTCCTTTATCTTTCTTCTTTCCAACTTCCTTTACATTTTTTTGGTGTTTTAGATAGGTACTTGAAACATTTACCGACAAGAAATGCTTGGAATTAGAATATTAAGTGTTATTATAATTTCTTGGTTGTTCCAATTTCCATTAATTTATGTTGGAATGTTGTGTTGTTGCTCATTGTTTGATCTTTTTACTAATTTAATTATTGAAAATATGACTGTTACAAATCCTATTTTATTTTGGGTGGATTTAAAATGAATTAGAATTAAGAAATAGGATTTTAGGGATAAGGAATAAATTAAATAAACAAACCATGGATAAATCCAAGCGACCTTTTCTTAAATTCAAGCGATCTTTTCGTAGGCAGGATCAAATTGATTATAGAAACATGAGTTTAATTAGTCGATTTATTAGTGAACAAGGAAAAATATTATCAAGACGTGTGAATAGATTGACCTTGAAACAACAACGATTAGTTAATCTTGGTATAAAACAAGCCCGTATTTTATCTTTGTTACCTTTTCTCAATAATGAGAAACAATTTGAAAGAACCGAGTCGACCGCTAGAACTACTGGTTTTAAAGCCCGAAATAAATAGGCTTACTTTTTCTTTACTTGAATCATAATTACTCAAATCTAGATTCACTCAAATCTCGATTTGAGTATCGTGTCGTAAGAAATAAATGAATCGGAAAAAACGAAATCTGTTTTTATTGAATTGAACGTGTATTAAAACTGTTGGTTGGTTTAATCTCGTGTTTCTTTTTTGAAATTTTTTTGCTCATAAATTTTCATGTTTTATTAACTTTAGGTTTGTTGATCATTGCAGGTTGATCTTTTGTAAATTGGCTGGTTAGATTATTTTATTATTAGAGTTATTGTTAAAGTTGTTTTGCAAGTGAATATTTTAAGTTCATTCAAGGATAATTGTTGCATCTCTCGTTGAATTTTGAAAGGGCTAGCTTGCTTCATTCTTTTCATGGCGGCATTCTTCGGAAAATTGTATCATTCAGTGACTAAGCTAGACAAGTGACAAATAGGTAGCAAGGTTTAAAAACATGCTTTGTAATTTAGAGTTGATGTGGCTAAATTATGATTTCAAATAAATATTTACCAACTTTGTTTCGCTGTGCATTCTGCAAGTTACCCTGCAGTTGAAGTATAACATGACTGCATGAAATAAAACATATGAACTTCATTAGACAGAAAAACAAAATGAATACATTAATGTCTCGGTATGTACGTCCACAAGCCTAAAAAAATCAATTATAAATTTAAAAAACATAATTGATAATTAGCAAATTTTCAACTACAAAGTTATTCATTTAACCAAAAGGAATTATAGACTTAAAAAATTGAACTTAAGAGGCATCATATATAGATATAGAAATAATACAATACACATATTATTATATTTTTAAACATTAGTTGAAAAATAAAAAGAAAGCTGAAATCAAATGCTCGAGCTCTTGCCGATATCCACTTCCACAAGCCTTTCACCATTTAAGAGCATCTTCTTCTTTTTCAAGTGAAATAAAAACATAAACATCATAGTGAAAATGAATGATAACCTTGGGTAAAATCGCATGAAATAAAACATATGAACGTCTATAGAAAGAAAAACGAAATGAATACATAAATGTCTCGATATGTACTTCCACAATCCTATCACCATTCAAAAGTCGTTGTCTTCTTTCCAAGACAAACAAAAACATGAATATAATAGTGAAAATGAAGGGTAACCTTCGATAGCATCTCATGAAACAAAAAATATGAATTTACATACGTAAAAATAAAGAAATACCATAAGGTATCATTAACTTTTGTATTAAATATTTAGGGGTTATAAATATAAAATCATGAATAGCTTGAGAGTTACAAATATTATTAATAGAAATTAAATAGATGAGTTACCTCAAACCTTTTTTTCTTTTATTACATAATAAATAAAGTTTAAATGTGGTGATTTTTTATTTTTCTTTAAACACACAAATATTTAAAATAAGAAGAAAATAAGTATTCAAAAAAAACCACAAAAAAGATAAATAGGTTTGGAGGATTCTAAGATAAATACGAAACCAATGCATAATTGTCCAAGCTCTTACCGATATCCACTTCCACAAGCCTTTCACCATTTAAGAGCATCTTCTTCTTTTTCAAGTGAAATAATAACATCAGTATCATAGTGAAAACGAAGCATAGCCCTAGGTAAAATCGCATGAAATAAAACATATGAACTTCATTAGACAGAAAAACGAAATTAATACATTAATGTCTCGGTATGTACATCCACAAGCTTACAAAAATCAATTATAAATTAAAAAAACATAATTAATAATTAGCAAATTTTCAACTACAAAGTTATTCATTTAACCAAAATAAATTATAGACTTAAAAAATTGAACTTAAGAGGCATCATATATAGATATATAAATAATACAATAAACATATTATTATATTTTTAGACATTAGTTGAAAAATAAAAAAGATAGCTGAAATCAAATGTTCAAGCTCTTGTCGATATCCAATTCCACAAGCCTTTCACCATTTAAGAGCATCTTCTTCTTTTTTCAAGTGAAATAAAAACATAAACATCATAGTGAAAATGAATGATAACCTTGGGTAAAATCGCATGAAATAAAACATATGAACGTCTATAGAAAGAAAAACGAAATGAATACATTAATGTCTCGATATCTACTTCCACAAGCCTATTACTATTCAAAGGTCGTCTTCTTCTTTCTAAGATAAACAAAAGCATGAATATAATAGTGAAATGAAGGGTAACCTTGGATATCATCTCATGAAACAAGAAATATGAATTTATATACTTAAAAATAAAGGAATACCATAAAGTATCATTAACTTTTGTATTAAATATTTAGGGGTTATAAATATAAAATCATGAATAGCTTGAGAGTTACAAATATTATTAGTAGAAATTAAATAGATGAGTTACTTCAAACATTTTTTTTCTTCTATTACATAATAAATACAGTTTAAATGTGATGAATTTTGATTTTTCTTTAAACACACAAATATTTAAAATAAGAAGAAAACTTAATAAATATTCAAAAAAATCATAAAAAAGATAAATAGGTTTGGAGGATTCTAAGATATGCCACATAGGATTGGCTATTGATCTCTTTTATATATATATATATATATATATATATATAGAGAGAGAGAGAGAGAGAGAGAGAGATTATTTTTTACTGGTTCTATCTTCCGCTACAAAATTGTAATACCCTGAACTTTCAGGCTAAAAATAAAACAAATTGGACCGCTCTTCATATGTACTTAGAGCTGAATCTTGAAATTTTATTGTATCTACGTGAAAAGTCATGTCTTAAGTGTTTAGGGGTATTGGATATGAATTGAGGGCATAAGAAATCACTAATACAAATTTGAGTTGAAATGTCATTTAATGATTAAATTTTCGTATAGGTTCATACAAGGATCAAATTTAAACAATCATTTCTCCTAGAATATTGAGAGTTACGTGACCCATTGACTATCAAATTAAAATTTTTTGAGTCTTCTTTCTAACACTACTAACAGTTCATCAATCCGAGTCCTGAGTAAAAAGTTATGTGTGTTTTACAAAGAATGACAGATTTGGATAAAGTCTCACTCATAGAGGAAGAGGATGTCGTAGCATTGCATCGGCACAAGGTGATAAAGAGAGAGCTTCATCTATTGATGAGGAGGATTGACGCCGAAGGGATAAAACCAAAATAAAGAAGAGTAAAAGGGAAATTTTTTCTTTCTTTCATGAACAACCCTATACTAGACGGAAATTTTCTACTTTTTCTTTTCTTTTCATATTCTTGGAGGGGTGATTTCATCCTTTCCCTTTTACCTTAACCCCAAGAGACTAAAACCTACTTTTTCATTAATTTTATACATTAAGACTCCTAGACTACTATCCATCTGTTACACACTACAAGAAAAACCTCCTTGCTTTCTTCATGCTTCCTTGGATAAAGCCTCACTTTTACCCATCATTTTTTCATATGATTTCTATCAACAGATATCCTTTTCCCTCCTCTCATACTGAATTCCTAACAATCCCCAAAGAAACCAAGTTTGGTTCTCTCTTTGAGATCTAAAGTTCTTCAATGACTTGTGGTATATAAGACTATCATTTTTATGTATTTCTCCAATTTCATGCTCCCAATTCAAATTGTTCAATATAAACTAGGGTTAGAATAATCTCCATTGCTATGTCTCTCGTACACACAAGTATGTTCTTCCTGATGTCTTTGGGTAAAATTCTTTGTTTGATTTGCTATAGGTTATGTTAGTACATGTGATTTTTATGCCTAATTTAACGGTTGAAGACTAATTTCAGTATGAACTTACGTAAATCCACGATTCTTTTGATACTTGGAGACAAATTGTATTATGATTGGGAAGAAAATAAGCAAACCATAAGCAATATAAAAATAAGAACACATAGATTTATGAGGAAATCCTTGTGGAAAAAAACATATGCAGTGGCAGAGGAATTCACTATAATGGAGAGAGGGTACAATGTTGGAGACAATAGTCTCAATTTCGTGTGTATAAGAATGACCCAATGCCCACTAAATCACACTTATATAATACTTGCATACAAATAGGCCAAGGCCCGATCCCTATGCTAGCACTACAGACCCTATGAATATCACAAACTTGGGCCACACTGCAAAATTTTTAGGGCTGGATCAACAAAATTTATATCACAACTCTAACAATCTCCACCTTGACATGAATTCTAATTCAGAACTCAAATTCATTGCAAGACAAACACTTCACCTCTTCCATAAAATCCCCTAAGGGCATATCTTAACAACTAACACCAACCAAGTCCATGCAATGCTCAAACATGATACTTGGTAGTGTCTTGATCATCATATCAACAGAGTTATCATGGGTACTAATCTTGCTAATCAAAATATCATCACGAGAAATAATTTTACACACAAAATGATACTGAACATCAATGTGCTTTGGTCTCTCGAGAATCATCTGATCTTTCGTAAAGGAAGATAGCACTCTGACTATTCCAAAAGATCGTAGTAATCTGTAAGTCTTTGCTAAGTTCACCAAATAGACCCTTTAACCAAATATCTTCCTTGAAAGCCTCTGTAATAGCCATGTGTACTCTGCCTCAGTAGTTGACAAAACAACCGTAGTTTGTAAAGTATCTTTTCAACTAATAGCACAACCACCAATGGTGAAATTATAGTAGGTAAGGAAACTCATTTTATCAAGGTCTCCTACAAAATCAAAATTAACATACCCAATCACTCTATCTCTAATTCTCCTAAAGTGCAATCAAACATCAGCAGATCTATGCTATCTGAAAATCCATTAAACTGCTTTCCGATTTTTTATCTGCTAACTACACTAACGACATAAGATAAATTTTGTTGGGAACACACCATCGCATACATAGGAGACCCGAGGGCACTAGAGTATGGAACTTAAGACATATAGTCACCCTCATCATCTATCTTTGGAGATAACGTGGCAAGAGTTTGAAGTGAGCTACCAATGGAGTACTGACAGGTTTGGCATTTTGCATATTGAACCTGTGAAGCACTTTCTCAATATGCCTTTTTTTGACTTAAGTATAACTTACACGTCTCTCTATCCCTCAGAATTTCCTTGCCAATAATCTTCTTTGCTGCTCCTAGATCCTTTATCTCAAACTCCTTACTGAGCTAGGCTTGGACTTTTATTATCTCTCTCATATCCTTTGCTGCAATCAACATATCATCAATATACAAAAGAAGATACACAAACGAACAATCACTTACCTCCTTAAAGTAGACACAACTATCATAACTACTCCTCAGAAACATATGAGAGGTCACAAAAGAGTCAAACCTCTTATACCATTGTCTGGGCGATTTTTTTAATCCATAAAGAGAGCATACATGGTCCTTCTTTCAAACCCTCTGGTCGTTGCATATTGATATCCCTCTCAAGTTCTCCAGGTTAGAATGTTGTCTTGACATCTAACTGCTCAAGCTTAAGATCGTGCATGGCCATAATACCAAGAAAGGATCGAATCGAACTATGCTTTAAAATTGGAGAAATATATCTGCGAAGTCAATACATGGAACCTGACTGTAACCTTTAGCAACTAGTCTTGCTTTGTACCTAGTATCTTCAACTCCTTATGTTCCTTTTTTCTTTTTAAATACCCACTTGCAACGGACAACTTTCTTATCTTTAGGAAATCTCTCCAAATCCTATGTGTAATTCTTATGAAGTGATTCCATCTCCTCCTACATAGTAAACATTTATCGGATGAAATCATCACAACTAACTGCCTCTGAGTAAGAAGAAGGTTCTTCACCGGAATCAATATCTTCTACTACATTCAATGAATAAGCAACCAAATTAGCTTCAACATACTTTGAAGAGGTCTAATATCTCTGTTAGTATGTCTTTAACAATAAAATATTATGGCGCCACTAGTAGTGAAGAAGAAATAGCATCACTTTGAATCTCCAGGCTAGACTGAGAAGTAGTCACTAGTTTAGAATCTGCTCCAATCTTCAATTCAACATCGGTGCTTGGTTTTTGCTAATTCATGTCACTAAGATCATCCGAGGATAAAAAACTAGATTCGGAGGAAGCCTAAAACATGGAAGTTTCATCGAACACAACATCCCTGTTAATTATAACTTTTATGTTTTCTTGATACCAAAGCTTATAACATTTAACACCAGACTTATAATCCATAGATAAGCACTCGACAGATCTAGGTTCCAACTTTCCATTTTCAACATGAGTATAAGAAGGATATCCAAATATCCTCAAATCAGAATAACTATCAGAACTACCAAACCATACCTCTTGTGGAGTCTTTTTATCATTCATGAATGAGGGAGGGTAGTTAATAAGAAGATAAGTTGTGGAAGCATATTCGGCCCAAAAATACTTGGGTAAACCAGAATTACAGAGCATATAATGCACCTTCTCCATTATAGTCCTATTCATTAGTTTGGCCACACCATTCTGCTACGGAGTCTGAGGAACTGTTAAGTGCCTCAGAATTCCATTTGACTTGCATTGAACATTAAATTCATTGGAACAGAACTCTAAACCATTATCAGTTCAAAGGCTTTTTACCTGCTTCCCTATTTTCTTTTCAATTATAGTCTTCCACTCCTTGAAAGTAGGCAACACATCATTCTTTTGCTTCAGGAAGAACACCTAAACTTTTTTGGAATAGTCATCAATAATAGTCAGCAAGTAATTAGAACCTCCTCTAGAATGTACTCTAGAAGGACCCCAGAGATCAGAATAAATATAATCAAGTGTGCCTTTAGTTGAGTGGATACCTTTAGTGAATCTGACTCTCTTCTGCTTTCAAAAAATACAGTGCTCACAGAACTCTAATTTGGAAATACTTTGTCCATCAAGCAGTCCTCTCTTGCTTATTTCAGCCATCCCATTTTTACTCATATACTCCAGGCACATATTTCAAAGTTTAGAAACGTCATTTTCTGATAGAGAGGAGCTAGAAACAACAGAATCAGCTATAACAGTAGAGCCTTGTAAGACGTATAAATTAGCAGTCTTTCTCTTTCCCTTCATCACAACAAGGGAACTTTTGGAACCCTTTAGGACTCCACCTTCACCGGTGTAATTATATCCATTCAAATCAAGGGTGCTCAAGGAAATAATATTTCTCTTCAATCTGGGACATACCGCACATCACCAAGTATCCTCACAACCCTATCAAACATCTTGATCCTGATTATTCCAATACTATCTTACAAGGTGTGTTATTTCTCATCAACACAATACCTTTAGAGACTGTTTCATATGTTGTAAATCAATCTCGATTGTGACACGTATGAAACATGCAAGCTGGATCAAAATTCCAATCCTCGCATGATTTGGAGTTCCATCAGAAACTACCAAGAGTTCTCTATTACTACCACCATTTTCAACAAAATTGGCTTCACTGGTTTTCTCTGGTTGATTTTCCATGGTTTTGGAACTTTTCTTTTCTCTCTATTCTGTAACTTATAACACTTAGATTTGATATGGCCCTTCTTCTTGCTGTAATTATAGGTTTTGTTTCTATTTCTAGATTTTAACTTATTCCTATCATCACCCTAGAGTTCCTCTCATGAGTCCTTCCTCGAACAATGAGACCATCTCTTGAGTCTCTGACCCATTCATAAGATGTTTCATCTTCTCCTTAGAGAACAATGCATCATACACTTCATCTATGGTTAGGGTATCACGACTATATAAAATCATATCCATCAAGGTCGTGTATGTGTAGGAAGTGAACACAACAAAATCAATCCTAGATCTTCCTCATCATACTGAATCTCCAGAGTCTCTAAATCAGAGATGATTTCCTTAAAAATAGATAGGTGATCCTCCAATGTCGCAGCCTCAGACATGTGATGGGAATAAAGTCATTGTTTGAGATGCAACTTACTTCTTAGGCTCTTCATTATGCATAATGATTCCAGTTTCAACCACAATGCAGTGACAATACTCTCCTTAAAAACATCCTATAGAATTTGATTGGATAAATGAAGGTGGATTTGAGATAGAGCCTTCCTATCCTTACGTTGTTTGTCATCATCCGTCCATGATGAGGGAATTTTATCAAACCCTAATAGAGCATCGTCCAAATCTATTTGCGCAAGCATAGACCGCATCTTAACCTACTGTAACGAGAATCTAGTGTATGATCCAACAGAGGAATATCATACTTCATGATTACCATCCCCGAGAAAACAATGGATCTATTTATGATACCAATTTGTTATAATTGGGAAAAAAAATAAGCAAACCACAAGCAAGAGACAAATAAGAACACACAGATTTAAGTAGAAACCCTTGTAGGAAAAACCACGGGCAGAGCTAGAGGAATTCACTATAATGGAGAGAGAGTACAATGTTGGAGACAATAGTCTCAATTTTGTATCTATAAGAATGACCCAAAAAAGTCTATTAAATCGCACTTATATAATACGTGTGTACTAATAGGCCCAGGACCGATCCCTACGCTACCACCACAGACCCATTGAAAATCACAAACGTAGGTCGCACTACAAAACTTTTAGGGCCGGATCAAAATAATTCGGGTCACAACTCTAACAAATTAATTTATTTATCGGTCACTTGATCTTGACCAGCATGAATTTTGAAGTGGTGAATTTACTTGAATAATGAGATTTTAGCTGTTCCTTGTTATGAACTTTTGTCGTGACCACTAAAAACCAAGAACAACTAAAGAGAAAACAACTTTTTAGACAGAAAAAGGTTGAAGAACTTAAGTATCAACAAAACAAAAAGAATAATCACTAGTTACAGAATATTTATTGTGCGAAACTATTTCATCTATGGGTTCATTTTGGACAGATTTCAATGATCTACCTCTTCTAACATGTCTCTTTTTATTTTCTCAACTAGTGTGTCTATATATACGTTTACTTTCCTGAAAATTTTCCAGTTCCTAGCAGTTGAAACACGTAAATAATCGCTCCCATAAGTGCTGCCACAATCTCCCTTTTGAGCTGCTTCCAGTGTCTCCTTTTAATGCTTTCCAAAACCTACTTGTTTCCACTTTCTTGGATGTGAACAACCTTCATTGCAATAGATTTAATTTAACCTGTTTTGTGCACTCACAGCCAACAAAGATGTGAAGACGGGTCTCACAAATCTGCCTATAACATGTGTAATAATTAATATTATAAATATGGATATTCATGTGAACCAGCATATGTAAGTCATGCTCATGAATTATAACATAACGAATCATGAAATTACCTCTCCTGTATCTCCAATAATGATGTTAACCCTTGATTATAAACTACTACAATTGACTCTCTATATGAGCCTTAAAGTGTCACATCATGATTTTTAGCCTAAAATGGTTAAACTATGAATATGAGCCAAAAATGGCTAAACTATGAACATGATCCTAAAAGGGCAAAACAATGAACATGAGCCTAATGAGGGTAAAATTTTGAATATATGTAATTAAGATAATGTCATTAGCCTAAGGGAGTTGGTTAGCTGACCGTGAAGGCATAGGTTTAAATGACAAATTCCCGAAACTATGTTTTCCGATATAGGATAGATACTGCAAGTCGAATGACTCTTTTTTCATGTGTCTTGAAAAGGGGCTAACCATCGATACTTGCTAGCTAATTATGGAATGTCATATCATGTACTTAGCAAGGTATAAGATGGCTTAGTTGACCAGGCCGAGATCAGAATCCATGCACTCACATGGTGTTTATGACGGTTCACTACTTTATCCCACAAATAATCAAAGGAATTAAATTTACCTTACTTTTGTCAATCATAGATTTAGTTTATATTGTTGCTCCTTTCCTATTTTCTTCACTTAAATATTGACATTTATAATCTCTTGCTCTACTGTCATCCAGAAATGGTTTTACATACCAATATATTCCATTTATTGATCATCTCTGGCTCTACATCATTTCATGGTGAAGGTTCAGTCTCTCAAGTCCGTGGTCAGACACCTCATTAGGATCTCTATTTTCTGACGTTGGAGAGCCTCTTTCCTACCAGGAGGCTGGATGGGATATGATGACTTCTTTTTTTTTCTTTCCTTTTAGTATTGGTACTTATTAGAGGTATAGTTGTCAAACAAATATTGTAATTTTCAGTCTTTGTTTACCATAGATATTACTATTGTTGGACACTATGTGGTGCTAATAAACTTTGGTGAAGTTTTATCCCTTGAGTAAATCTTAAATAAAAATTTATATTATTTCAGCTTTACTCATTTGTATTATAAGTATATATGTTTGTGTGATATGCCAGAACGGTCATGACAAAAAGAAAGGAGGTAAATTATGGAGGTTAAAATTGCAATTTGTGGCAGTTAAAAACCTTCGTTGTTTGGTGACAACATATAGCAAAGACTTACAACTTCCGCGAATTGCAATTTCAAGCTCTCATTATTCACGTTTTTCTTTTATAGTGTTTTTTGAAAGGTAAAAATTAGATTGACTTGGTCTTTTAGAGGTTTTTTTTCTATTTTATCCCGCACACATTGCTTTTGAGAGCACACCTGGACGACATAGCATAGAATTGGTATTGTTTATTTTAAGAAAGATAAAATAATTAAAAACTTTTTGTATCAAAGAAATGAATTATTATTCTTTTGTGATAGTGGTCTAAGACTATTTGTATGTCTGATATGAAGATAATATTGCAGGGATAAAAATTAAGAGAAGAAGGAATGTCATTGTTGCATATCATATATGCCTCGACATCATCGCCCTTTATGATTATGAAACTGCTTTATAGTATAAGATCAGGATGTTAACTGAGAAGGTATCCGACTAATTAACCTTGCACATTTTTTTTATTGAAAGATTATAGTTTTTTTTTTTAAAAAATTGTTAGCTAACTTTACTTCTGATGGGGCTAATATTTTTCTATAGTCAGATCTTCACAGAGTACACAATCTTTAGTTAATTGCTTCTGTAAAGTTTGCAAAAAATGAGTTTGTTGTGGATTTAATTTTGTTTTTTAAATGGGTAAGGGGTAAGAAATACAATTTGTAATTCAGTGAGATTGAAAATGAAATTATTTATGTTAGAGTATTTTAATTTGGTGCCTCCAAAAGTTATGAAGTTGTATAGCAATATTTTTTTCCAAATACTGATTTAGGACCGATATCAACAATTCTAAAGTAAACATTTTTTTCACACTTCTTTATGAGTTTCCAGTTTATTTTGCTTTTAGATGATCAATTCACAACCTTAAGATTTAGAGTTATCTTATTTGTTCTTGCATATTAGTTACTTTTGGTGTGGTATTTTTAAAAGACGCATAACCTTTAACTTCACATATTAATATGATTACTAATAAAAGTAAGGATTAGTTCTAGTTAATACGCTATAAGTCATTTGATTAGCTCTGATACCAAATTGTTGGTCTTTTTGTCTTGGTTTAAACTATCTCGGTGTGTGGTAATTTGTGGGGGTATGATTTAGATGAAGATGAAGTTGATAAAACTGCATTCATGAATTTTGGAGATTCAGATGTATATGAAGAAGATAAAGAATCAGAGTTAAGCATATTTGAACGCAAAGAAAAACTTCAATTGTTTTCAAAACCAAAACTTGTTTCCTTAATGAGTGCATTGATTGATGATTTCCAAGAGTTATCCTCTGATAGGGATGAATTGTTCAACAGTCTTGCAAGTCTCAAATTTAATCTCATTGATCTAAAGGGTTGCTCAGATACAATTGACAAATAAAAATGCACTCCCAAGAAATAGGTTGCAGAACTTAAGATGTCAAACAATAATCTTAAGTCTGAAGTTCTCAAACTTACTCTATCTAAAAATGGGGAAAAGGCCATTAGTAAAGAACAAGAAAATGCTGAACTTGAGTTGGTTAGATACAAACAAGAGTGCTGTGATTTAACTGAAAAAATGAATAAGTTGAGTCATGAAGTTTCTAAACTAAAACTTGATCTAGAAAGGGCAAATAGGTGGACAAACTCCTCAAGAATTGTTCAGAATTTGAGTGAAAGAAACTTCACTGAAAAAAAAGGATTGGGATTCCACAAAAGTTTTGGTGATCTTAAGGATTTATGTTTTATCTATGGAAACCTAGAACATCCCACCACTGAATGTCCAGTGGCTGCAAAAATCAGATCGAACAGTCTAAACCTGGATAATAGATCTTCTCAGACAAAAAACAACAATACCAGTTCTGGTCAGAGAAAAAGGTTGAACTACATGCTGCTTGCATGGACTAGAAGGAACTTAATTCATCCTTTCGCTTATAAAATAGGACCCAAGCTTGTCTGATTTCCTAAGCCTAGCCATTGATTTCTTATGCAGGAGAAGGTTAAATAAAACAAAAGGCACTGGTACTTAGACAGTGCTTGCTCAAGACACATGACTGGTGATAAGAAAATATTACTTTCATTCTCAAAAATAGATGGAAGAGGAGTTTCTTTCTGTGATAGAAAAAAGGTAATCATCACTGGAGTTGGAAGGATTGGCTTAACTGAGTCAAAAGCATTGGAGAATGTTTATCTTGTAGAAGGACTAAAGCATAACCTTCTGAGCATCTCTCAACTGTGTGATAAAGGGAATAAAGTTATTTTCACTGCTGCAGGTGTTAAAGTCAAAAGAATGGACACTAAAGAGATTTTGCTCACTGGAAGGAGATACAGAAATGTATACAAAGCTGACATTATGGCACTACCAGAACCTGAGTTGACTTGTTTGAGTGCTATAGAAAATTATCCCCTCCTTTGGCACAAAAGACTTGGTTATGCAAGTTTGAAACAGCTAAACATACTTTCATCCAAATGCATGGTATTGGGATTACCCAAGACCAATTTTAAGGAAGAAAAATTATATAGTGCATGTGCAAGGGGGAAACAGGTAAGAGCTTCTTTTAAGTTAAAGAACTATGTTAGCACTACCAAGTGTCTCGACCTGGTTTATATGGACTTATGTGGACCCATGAGACTTCAAATAAGAGGTGGGAAAAGGTTTGTTTTTGTTATTGTTAATGATTATTCCAGATTCACATGGACTTTGTTTCTATCCTTTAAGGAAGATGCCTTTGATGTATTTGAAATCTTCATTATGAAAGCTAAAAAGAAGTTGGGCACTTCTTTAGTTTCCATAAGGTCTGACCATGGTATAGAATTTGAGAATGCAAAGTTCTTAGGATTCTGTTCAGCAAATTTTATAGATCACAATTTCTCATCTCCTAGAACACCATAACAAAATAAAGTGGTGGAAAGGAAAAATAGAACCTTAGAAGATATGGCTAGAATAATGAAGCTTGCAGAAAATGTTGCTAAAAACCTTTGAGCTGAGGAAATAAGTACGACAACATATATCATAAATAGATACATGATCAGACCAATGTTAGAGAAGACTCCCTATGAATTACTAAAAGGAAGAAAGCCTAATATTTCTCATTTTAGAACCTTTGATTGTAAATGTTTCATACACAATAATGGAAAGGATAATCTAGAAAAATTTGAGCGAAAAGTGATGAGGCAATCTTCTTAGGGTATTCACTTCATAGTAAGGCTTATAGGCTTTTAAATAACAAAAATAACTGTGTTGAAGAAAGCATGCATGTAATCTTTGAAAATCCTGTGTTAAGACTAACCTGCAGGAAGGAAGTGACACTGAGGAACAGGTTATACAACTCAGTTCATCAAATAGAGCTACCAAACATGAAGACACTTTGATAGGGGGAACTGAAGTTGAGGGAACAGTGATAGGAGGAACTGATCCTCAACATACCCCATCTCAGAACATCAGTAGTGATCCTGGTAGCTTACTAGGCTTGATTCCAAAAGGATATAAGTATCAAGGATCATATCCTATTGACAATGTTCTTACTAATTTCACATCTGGGATCACCACAAGGTCTGGATTGAGAAGTATGTGTTCCTTCAAGGCATTTCTATCAGAGATTGAGCCAAAGAAGATAACTAAAGCATTGCTTAATGTTGATTGGATCATAGCCATGCAGGAAGAGTTGAATCAGTTTGAGAGAAGCAAAGTATGACACTTAGTTCCTCTCCCTAAAGATAGATCAGTAATTGGGACTAAATAGGTGTATTGAAATAAAGTTGATGAGCATGGAACAGTTACAAAGAACAAGGCAAGATTGGTGGTCCAAGGATACAACCAAGAAGAAGGAATTGACTTTGATGAAACTTTTGCTCTTATAGCAAGACTTGAAGGTATAAGATTATTTATTGCTTTTGATTCTTACATGGATTTTATCCTTTATTAGATAGATGTGAAGAGTGCATTCTTAAATGACATTCTCAAGGTTAAGGTGTATTTTAAACAACCTCTAGGATTTGAAAGCAAGGAGTCTCCGGATCATGTGTACAAATTGAACAAAGCTTTGTATGGATTGAAACAAGATCCAAGAGCTTGGTATGAAATACTGTCAAAGTTTCTATTGAACATGGACATACCAGAGGTAAAATTTACAATACCCTTTTCTTGAAAACTAATGGGAAGGATTTGTTAGTTGAAAACAAATATGAGTATGACTCATGATTTTGCCAAACTCATGAGTTGTGAATTTGAGATGAGCATGATGAGAGAGCTGAATTACTTCTTGGGTTTGCAAATAAAGCAGTCAGCTTCAGGGACAATGATGCACCAGTAGAAGTATGCCAAAGAGCTTCTTAAGAGATTATCCATGGAAGAGGAAAAAGCGATAAGTACTCCTACTACCACTGACACAAAGCTGGAATTGGATGAAATAGGTTCAGATGTAGAGAAAAATATGTATACAGGTATGATAGGACCATTATTATACCTCACAGTAAGTAGGCCTGACATTGTGTTAAGTGTAGGGCTATGTGCCAGGTTTCAAGCAAAACCCAAAGAATCACATCTAAAATCTGTGAAGAGAATCTTCAGATACTTGAAGGGAATCAGTGATCTTGGCTTATGGTACCCCAAAGGTAGTAACTTTAATTTGGTAGGTTACTCAGATGCTAATTATATAGGATATCTGGTGGATAGGAAAAGTACTACAGGAATGGCATACTTCCTTGGATCATGTTTGATTACCTGGTCCACTAAGAAGCCAAATTTAGTTGCCTTGTCTATTGCTGAAACTGAATATATTGCTGCAGGTTCCTGTTGTGTTCAATTGCTATGGATTAAACAATAAATCATGGACTTTGGTATAGATGTTGGTTGTGTTCCTATTTTTTGTGATAATACAAGTTCTATTAACGTAGCTAAAAATCCTGTTCAACATAAGAGAACTAAACATATTGATATTAGGCATTCCTTTCTTAGAGATAATGTTGTAAAAGGTCAAATATCCATTATGTTTTGTTCTACTGAGGAACAGATTGCTGACATTTTCACTATGGCCTTGAGTAGAGAACCTTTTTAAAAAAATAGGTTAGCCTTGGGGATGATTAAAATTGCATAAGTCTCCCTCAATGCATGACTAGAATTAGTTGATTTTACAAATGATTGTTGGTTAATTCAGTCTCACACATTAAGTTGTGTATCCTAAGTCCAAGATTTTAGAGTACGTTGACTCATGTGTGTGTTAATTCTGTAGAAAGCCTTGATTAAAGAATCAATTTTGTTTATTTTGTCATTCAGGTATGATTATTATTACTTCAAACTAGATTAAAGAGAAACAAGTTGTTTTTCTGGTTCCTTCTTGGTCCATTTAAACTGCCAAAATACAAAGAGTCCCTTCCCTTTCAAAAAGCTACCACTTCCTTTCCCATCAAGACTAAAACACTCATCATTATGCCTCTGCCAAATACCGTCCCTCACCTTTCAACTTCCTCACCCTTCCCTCTTAAATACACTTTCTTTTGTTTTGATTCTACACTAAAAATTCTCTTCAACCTCCTCCCACTCAAGAACACTCTCTTGGTTCAAAAATGGCATCACTCTCATCATCTTCCTCCTCTTCTTCTTCTTCTTCCTCCACTGACTCTATTCCAAATCCCCTTACTGAACTTATCCTTCATCCAAACATCACCTTACCTCCCTTAATTTCTCCTCCAATCTCCTAGAAATTCACAGATTTCTTAGCCTTCAGAAATTTCCCAAACCTTTTTGCCCAAATTCTCTCACCTACTTCATCCTTCTCGTAACCCCTTCTCCCTCCTCCTATCCTGCCCAGAATTATTGATAAGGATGATCTTCCTAATGATAGATATGATCTTTCTATTGAAGACATAATCCCAAAAAGGTTGAGATCTCAGTTCACGAAAAAACCCTCTGTCCATGTTGAAGACACTGTTCCTTAAAAACTCTCTCCAGTTGTCTCTAATCCTCAAAGCCCACATAATCGAGGAAAGAAAAAAAAGTGAAGATACTACATTGGATGAATATCTTAGAGCCAACAAGAGGAAATATGTAGTAATTTCTGATCCCACTCCTCCTCCTATCTCTTCTCCTGCAACCTCTACTGATCTTCTTCTGCGATCAGTTAGGAAAAATAATGATGTCAGGGCAAAAGCTTCTAAATCTTCTATGTCTCGAAATACTTCCTATAAACCTACTTCAAAGGCTTCCTCTCTTCAAAACCCTCCCCCACTGTCAAAGCTTCCCTATCCAGAGTTTCTCTTAGATCGTCTACCCATTCAAAGAAACAGGTCAGCAAACCTATTCCTTCTGACTCATCTAACTCTAACTTCTATCTGGACACCACTTCTAAAGTGGATCCCAATTTTGAGGTTCCTGCACCATCCTCTCATCAAGATACTCCTAAGGCTCATCGTCTTCACTTTCAAAATCTTAAATTAGTTAGAGGGAGAGTAGTTAGTAGATCTGGGGGTGTTGCTATGTAGACTTTACTAAAAAAATTAGAGTTTCAGAGATGGTCTCATCTCTTTCTATAGGGAGACCTTCAATGAAAATTTGCTCGACCTGAAGTGTATGAGTTCTATACGAATGGGGTGGGCATTGGTGAGTTGTTTTCTACTACATTTAGAAAGGTTATAATAAACCTTTACATTGCTGATATTGCTAGGATTCTGCATATTTCTTCTGGGGGGTGGGGTCACTATGTCAAAGGCAGTTGTCCACCTCTTGATAATCTTGCCTTAGGTTTTGACGTATGTAGAAAGTTCTCTGGGAATTCCACTTGGTAAATCATAGAAGAGTGTTTAAGAGGGAGATGTCTCCTCTTCACCAACTTACTTTCATATAGTGCATAAGATGATTCTTCCTAGGAAGGAAAGGAGGACTGTGGCTAGCTTTCTTGATCTCACTCTCATGGAATTATTAGATACTGAAGTAATAATTGATCTTCCTCGACTCATACTAAAGCATATGCAAAGGGTTCTACTCAAGGAAGTAAATGGACATGCTCTACCTTATCAATTCTGGCTCACCCCCACATTTGAGGAATTTGGTGTTTTTGTTCAAGTGTGGTCTTCACATACTACCAATGAATCATAGGGAATGTGAACCATATGATGCTACCTGTTTCCATGAGGAGTGCTGATAATCTGATGCAAAGATTGAGAAATTCACTAGCTGAAAAACAAGATGAGGTGGAAGTTGCTCAGGCAGCTTTGGAGGCTGAACAAGCTACTCATGAAAAATAAAAAGAGATCCTCCATGCTCAAATTATTTTCCTTAATTCCTTGTTGGAAAAAGAGAGATCTGAAAATGCAGATGTTATTAGGAAACTCACCTCTCATATTCCCTCCTCTTCTTCTACTTAGCCTCTTGACTGATATCTTAAGCCTATCTCCTTTTGTTCCTTTCCCTGATAGTTTGTTCTCTCTTAGTTTACTTTTTGGTATATGTATTCATCTCTGCTAATGAATTAAATGGGCTTAGTTGTTTTACTATTTTCTGCTCCTGTTTTCTCATATTGCATTCATGTTCTCTTATTCTGAATTTTGTTTGTCTTAGTAATAGCCTTAATGGCCATGAATTATTAGATGTTTTTCACTTACCTTATTGAGTATGTCAGGGTTTCTAATATTGTGCTGCTATGTTTGTCATCATCAAAAGGGGGGAAGTTTTTTAAGGCATGTGGAATTTTGATGATAATACATATGAATGAAATTTGTTATGAAAGGTGGTCCATTCAAGTGTACTAAGAAAAGCTGCAGGCAAGACTTATGATAAGATGATATTGCGCATAGACAGGAGTGGATAAGTAAGAATATTCAGGAACCTTCTCAAACACTTATCACTTAAGTAAAATGGAAGAAAAATGCAATACTCAGAATTTAAGTTGATCTAGAAGTCCAACAATGAGAAGAGTTCCGCAAGGATAAAGGATAAAGCAAAAGATTCCGATTCAACCAGGGGAGGAGAAACAGCTACAACAAGGAGTGAAGTTACTTGATAGAGTTGAAAGAAGAAAGAAACATAAATCAACTAGGACTCCATCACAGGTGAATTACAAGTGTGCATATATACAACAAAGTACGATCAAGTAAATTACTCAATGCACTGAAAAGAAAATCAACAATCAGCAAAACAGTTCTCATACTTGAAGAACCTGGTTCCTTACTTAAGTAGTAGACTGTGTGTAGTAGGTAGGTTCTTTTTTATTTTAATGAGTCATTGTTCTCGTCTCAATGATCTATAAACTGAGTTAGGAGTTGTGTCTTAAAGTTAGGGAACTCGAAGACTTGGGAACACTTATCTTGGGAAGATTTGTGTTTTTGTAGTAATAGGAGTTAGAAGTTTTAATTCCTAGTTTACAAGAAGTCTTGTAACTTTGTTGATTGTTAAGGCTCAAGTATTATAGTGAAGGTGGGTTAAATCTTGTAGAGATACAGGTCGTGGTTTTTTACACCTTTCTTGAGTCGGGTGTTTTCCACGTAAAAACACTGTGTTCAGCTTTTACTTCTGTGAACCATGTTTACTTACCTGTTCCACTGATAGGCAATTAGTAGGGCTCGTACTCTAACATATATTAGTCTCTTGACATACATTTTGTTAACTAGATAATGGTACTAAACATTTGTCTCCTCTTCATCATTCCTCATCATTCTTCAAAACCTTAGCCATGGTGATTAATACTAAAGCTTTTATTCTTTTCCCTATTTTAGTTCTTTTATCTTTCTTTCATCTTTATTTGGTTTCTTGTCATAGAAATGTAAATGGTTCTACTTTCGATCTTATCCATCTTGATTCTCCTCTTTCACCTTTTTATGAAAGAATGTGTTAACCCAATCCAATCAACTCTTACAGGAAGCGACAGAGAATACCTCATGAAAATCTCAATTGGAACTCTCCCAGTAGACGCTTTTGTCATTCTTGACAGTGGTAGTGACTTGACAAGGATACAATGTGAGCCTTGTGTTGAATGCTTCTACCAGTTTACACCCATTTTCAATCCCAAGATAGCTCTTCTTACAAAACAGTTAGCTGTGACACTAAACTTTGTCAAGAAGTATGGTCTCCATGTAACAATAATACATGTAATTATGAAGTGACTTATGCTGATGATTCCGCTACATTTGGTGAACTTTCTGTTGAAACTTTCAGATTTGCTTGTACTTCTGGCAAACATATCTCAATTCCTAAAATTTCTTTTGGTTGTGGACATAATAATTGTGGATTCTCTAATACCACTTCTGGCCTCATTGGATTAGGTGGTGGCAATGTCTCAATTGTTAACCACATGCATTAAGAAATCAAAGGTAAATTCGCTTATTGTTTGATTCAAGTGGAATCATTATTAATTGATTCCAATGCAACTAGTCACATCAGCTTTGGTGACAATGCGGTTATGTCTGGTCATGGCGTCGTTTCAACTCCCTTGATAACGGGACAAAGTTTACATTTTCTAAATTTGGAAAGTATTAGCATTGGAAACAAGATTTTACCATTCAGATCTTCTAAAATTAGTTCCAACACTCAAGGTAACATTTTTATCGATTCAGGTACATTACTCACGCTTTTCCCTCCTGAATTTTACTCGAATTTGGAGAAAACATTGGTGGCTTCAATTAATGCTACTAGAAAACATGACCTGTCAGGGTTTTTTATTGTATGTTACACCTCTAAGAATGATATTATCAATGCTCCTAAGATTTTTGCACATTTCACAAATCCGGATCTAGAGTTGTCACAAGCGAATGTATTTACACAAGTGGATGAAGGTTTAATTTGTCTTACAATGTTGCCTGATGAGGGAACTGCTACTTTTGGGAACTTGGAACTGGCAAATTTCTTAATTGGGTATGATCTTGTGGCTAAACAAGTTTCCTTCTTGACGATGGGTTGCACTAAGCATTAAGAATTTTGGTTGTGAATGGGGGTGACAAGTTATATATATATACTTATACATGTAATGAATTTGGCTATTGGCTAGCTACTACTCCCTCCGTTTAGTATTTGATTGGCCTTATTTCTAAAAAAGTTTGTTTCAATTTAATTATCCAAGATCTAAAATCAATAGTATTTTATACATATATTTCCCATTTTTTCCTTGATACGAATACTAAATTCATTCACAGTTTGCAAAATTATTGAACAGTGCATAACTGAACTCAATACTCAAACTTCAAATTAAATGATTATCATTAGTTTTAATTATAAATACTTGATGTTCTATGTAATGCATTAGATGGAGTAATATGTATCAAATTTAAATGTCTAATCATTGCATTGATTATTGTACTTTAAAATATATCATCAACAACAACAACAACAAACCCAGTATATTCCCACATAGTGGGATCGGGGGAGGGGGTAAAATTGTCACGACCTAAGCCGGGGCCCTAGGCGTGGCACGCACCCGATACTATAACTAGTACGGGCGAACATTCTAGTATATCATCCTAGCACACTTCTATTTAAAATGGATAAAGAGGAAGCAGCATTCAAGAACTTGTTTGTTGGGAAACTAAAACTTGACCACCCTCGTTCTATAATCAATGGAAGCATAACATGAATACAACCAGTCCATACCCAATATAACATCAAAGTCCACCATGTCCAACTCAAATAAGTCGACTGTGGTGTCTTTATGTAGGAAAGTAACCACACAATCTCTATAAACTTGTCTAGCAATAATAGACTCGCCAGCAGGAGTTGAAATAGAAAATGAATCTAGGATTTGTTTGGGAAAAACTCCAAACTTCATGGCTACATATAAGGTCACAAAGGACAAGGAAGCACCAGGTTCAAGTTGTACATAAACATCTTCAGAAAAGACTTTCAACATACCAGTAACCACATTAGGAGAAGCCTCCAAATCCTGGAGATTTCCCAAAGCATACAGATGATTCTGAACTCTACCGGTCCCCAGAGTAGTGCTCTGACCTGCTGTAGGAACTGAAGCAGAAGATTGTGCTATATTTCCCCCATTAATTTTATTTGTTGATGGACAATATTTTTGCATATGACCCCGTTGATCACACCCATAGCATTCACCTTTTCCGTAACGACACTCGCCTGGGTGATTCTTTCCACAAATAGTACATGCAGGATATGAGGGAACCCGGTAACTTCCACCTTTCTGTGACTGAAAACCTTGAACCCTGAAATTTTAATTTGTCTGAACACGCTGGTCAATCCTAGGCCTTGGTGCTGGTGCACTAACTGAAGACGGGGTAGGTCCAGATGACCTCTTGTGAAAGAAATCTTTATTCCCGTTTCGTGACCGCTGTTGAGTAGACTCATTAACTGATGACTTGGCCCTCTTATTCTGAAATTCCTCTCTATCTTTTTGTTTTTCCTCCTCAACCTATTGAGCATACACCATCAACCTGGAAATATCCATATCACTAATCAACAATGCCGCTTTGCACTCTTTCCATACATATTTTGCAAGTTCGGACACAAATTTCAGCATCTTAGCCCTCATTGTAGATGCATATCGAGACAATTTAGTGAACTTAAGACCATACTCCTTCACACTCATATTTTCCTACTTTAAATTCACAAACTCCTGTACCTTGCTTCCTTTAGCTCTTGTGGAAAGAAATGGTCAAAGAAAGAATCCATAAAATCACCCCATACTGCAGGAGGTTCATTTTCACCACGAGCAAGCTCCCATCATCCCATACTGTAAGAGGTGCATTTTCACCACAAGAAAGCTCCCACTGATCATACTAAATTCTAGCAACATCTTTCAACAGGTAGGACGCAAGCTCGACTCCCTCTATGTCACTAGCATGCATAACCCTTAAGATCTTTTCAACTTCGTCAATAAATTTTTGGGGATCCTCATCGACCTTGGATCCTGTGAACGTTGGTGGATTCATCTTGAGGAACACTTGGATCTTAGAAATGTTGGAAAAGTCATGAGAGTTGGAACTAGTAGGACCCGAATGACAGGACTGAGATGCCACAAGCTGCGTGAGCATCTGAATAGCCTATCTAAATTTTCCATTGGAAGCATTAGTGTGAGGAGGTTGCATAGAGTATGCCCTAGGTCTCCTTATTGGAGTAGGTTCCTCAGGAGGTGCATCAGTAGTAACATTCTTCCCAGGAGTGCGAGCTCCATTTCTGGTATGTATCACATGAGTCGAGGGCATATTTCTAGTGTTGGCACCGGAAGAAGCCCCGGTATTAGTAGTGGCCCTCTGGCTGGCAGGTCTTTTTGGAGGCATGATCTGAAACAAACGGCAAATATGAATTAAAATAACTCCACAGAGTTGAACTTTATCACACGAACTAGAGTACAAAAGAATGGAAAATATCTCCTAAATGCCATGTAACCTTCTAATTATCAGTGTGGCACGCTCCACACCCATAAAAGATTACTACTAGACACGGCTTCAGAGACACCCTAGGACACTTGAAATCTAGGCAATAATACCAAGTTTGTCACGACCTGAACCGGGGCCTTTGGCATGGCACGCACCGAACACTAAAACTAGTACGGGCGAACGTTCTAGTATATCATCCGAGCACACTTATATTTCAAATGGATAAAGCGGAAGTAGCATAGAGTTCAATCATGATTTTTTGAAGAGATATAAACTTCACCCAATATAATTAATGCCGCATAATGTTTTCCAATACCAATAGTTATGATAAATGAAAACTGGAAATTACAAAGGTTGTTTGACAACTACAACAACCTGTGAAGCCTCTAATAAGTACCAATACTAAAAGAAAAAATATATATATAACAACAATCATCATATCTCATCTGGACTCCTAGTGGGAAAGAGGCTTACCAATACCAGAAGATAGAAATCCTAATGAGATGTTTGGCCGTGAAATTGAGCACTAGATCCTACCTATTGAAACGATGTAGCGCCAAAGGCGGTCAATACGTGGAATGTATTAGTATGTAAAACCAGTTAAAGAGGATAGTATAGCAAGAGACAATAAATGACAACAAAAATGTTCAAATTAAAAAGTATGTGAAGACAACCAGAAAGGAACAAGAATATAATCTAAACTGTTAATTGTCTAAGGTAAATTTGTTTTCCTTGATTATTTGTAGGAGAAAGTAGTGAACCATCATAAACCACCATGTGAGTGCATGGAGTCTGATCTCGGCCCGATCAGCTAAGCCGTGCTATACCTTGCCGAAAATAGGACGTGACATGACATGATTTTCTAGCAAGTATCCATGGTTAGCCCCTTTTCGGGATACACAAAGAAAAAAGAGTCATCCGACTTGCGGAATAATCTCTATCCTATGTCGGTAAACATAGTTTCGGGCATTTGTTGTTTCAACCTATTCCTTCACGGTCAGCTAACTAACTCCCTTATGCTCATGAAGTTATCTTATTTATTTTATTAGTTCTTGAAATAAGATATTAGCCTTTTTCGGCTCATGCTCATAGTTTAGCCTTTTAGGCTCATGGTTATGTATTGCCACTTTAGGGCTCATATAGGGAGTTATCTCTAATCGGTTCATAATCATAAGCTAACATCATTATTAGAGAAGCATGATAGTTAATTTCATGGTTAGCTATGTTATAATTCGTGAATAGGACTTACATATGGTAGTTCACCTAACTAGATTGATGATATTAATTATAACCTACGGAATAGGTAGATTTGTGAGACTTGTCTTATATCTTTGCTGACTGTGATCGCATAAAATAGGTTACTTGAAGCTATGGCAATTATGGTTGTTCATGTCCAA
This sequence comes from Capsicum annuum, assembly GCF_002878395.1. Taxonomy (NCBI): domain Eukaryota; kingdom Viridiplantae; phylum Streptophyta; class Magnoliopsida; order Solanales; family Solanaceae; genus Capsicum; species Capsicum annuum. The sequence continues at coordinate 247,669,509 of NC_061111.1, read as the reverse complement.
GAGGGTGGAATAGCAAGCTTTAGAAAGCATTTAAGAGAATTCACTAGAAACAGATCAAAGGGAATTGTGAAAACACATTATGGGAGTAATTATATGTTCCATTTTTGGACAATTTGGAACTGGAAAATTTCATGAAAATTAAACATGCTTATAGAGACACTAATTGAGCAAATAAAAAGAGATGTAACAGAGATCATTGAAAGCTTGTCCAATTGAACCCACAGATGCAGTAGTTTCGCACATTAAGTATTCTGTAATTGGTGACTATTCTTATTACTTTGTTGAGTCTTAGGTTCCTTAAATATTTTTCCCAGATGAAGAGTTGTGCTCTCACAGCTTTCATATCTTTTTGTAAGTTTATTTTTGTCATGATAAGTCTTGCTAGTTTTGTTATCGATTACCAGAGAAGAACAGATACAACCAAAACCACACTAGCAGTTACACACACTAGTTTAACTTACAGAGATTTGGCATGTCAACACACAATCTGGAATCAATAGCAACTTGTGATACAAAAGAGATTAATATTTCTAGCTAAACAAGCTTTCATGATTTTCACAAAACGAACTGAATAGGTAGTTATGATCTGCAGTGAATTTCCAGATTCCTAGAAAACATATTTAAAGAACTAATATAATGGATGAAGCTAAAGAAATCTTGATTTCCCGGAAAACTAGACATGTTAGGATTATGAAAGAAACAACAGAACTTACAGATGTAAATGGATGGTTCTACATACCTCAAATGTTTAAAGGACTTTAGATCGCAAGGAGGAATTAAGCTTAATCCCTTGAGCCAATTCTATGGAGCTTTTTAGAAGTTGAGTTTGAGAGGTGATTAGGATTGTTGTGTAATGATATTACATTGCGAAATGGTGGATGAAGCAATGGTTTAATACAAGAAAGTAAACAGACAACTTAAAGAGAAAGCGAGAAACTGATGGACCTTTGCTGGAAAGTAAAAGGTAACATGCTATATGCTGGAAACCAATGAATAAAATAAATTTAAAAAATGTTTTTAATTAATTGGCATAAGAAGAGGATTGTGAGATGTTACAAAAATGTACGCAGTCCATACCACTACCTCCAAATAAGTAGAGAGGTTGTTTTCTGTAGACCTCCGGCTCATGACAAAAGGATAGTAAACGAAATCGTCAAAAGCATGAAACAAGATGAAACTAACAGAGATACGACACCCACAAAAAATACTATACACTACCAGAAAAAAGGCACCGCCTCCCCTCAACCCTCAGACTACTAGCCAAGATACACCAAAGCACTCCTAACTACTGACTACGACTCAACCACACGTACTAGGGCTCTATCCTAATATGTTTCCTCCATACCTTTCTATCGAGGAGGTCACGACCCGAGCCGAGACTCTGGCCGCAATGGGCATCTAGAACCATGAAGGCCCAAGAGCCATCTTAACTTGTGATCATATGAAACATTCGTCTATTATCAAAATGCGGAAGTAAATTGGAACATGGACGTTTTGTCAAACCAACTAACCAATATAGTTATAAATTCATAAAAACCCAAAACCATCTAACATAAGTGTGTGAAATCTCTAATCTATTGAAAACAACATCTGAAACTGGGATAAGGCCCCTGGTCGGACCATGAACTAAAAACCAAATGAAAACATCATATGAAATAAGGCCTTCCGAAATAAGGAAGGCTCACCAACTTCAAATGTCTGACAACGATCTTCTGCTTAGCGGGACCATGGGACTGAGCCTTATAAATCAAGTAAAATCCACACTGAGAGAGAGGTATCATAGATCATGATCTCAATTAAACTTTTCAAACAGACAACCGAAAGCACATGTATACATAGTTATAATTCAATTTTATATAAAGGAGTTCAAGACCAACATATACTTCTATCAAAATGAATTCATGAATGCATGCTATTCAAAATGATATTCAAAGCCCTTTTCATAAACATGATTGTATATCTTTAAACTTGGTAAAATGATAAAATCCATGCCCATGGAGTTTAAAGATAGTCCCACATACCTTAAGTGCTTAGTTGAAAACTGGAACTTGGAAGGACTAGATTCTTGATCTTTGGGGAAGAGGAAAGGGTTTGTTTGAGAGTAATTTGGAAGGAAATGAGGATTTTCGTGCCCTAATTGCATTATTAGTCAAGGTTAGATGAATAAAATTGATAATAAAGGACATAATTAACCCTCAGACATTTAAACTCATAATTCGATCCTATTTTGGAGACCCACCTCGACGCGCCAAGGGGCTCATCACCATAGGCACTGCGACGTGGTGCAATCACGGTGACTTACTATTTTCCTGATTCAAACTTGGTCCAATCCTCATCCGAAAAATCCAAAACTCCTCGAGACATGCCCTTTACATCCCTGAACATGAATTGACTAAAAAATCTACGCCTCGAGGCCGAGAAGACTAAATTTAAAATCTTCGAAGTTAGGAGGCTCAACATAAGCCTAACACTCTCAACACTTTGAAAAATTTTCATGCTTTAGATTCCCTATGCATGCAACTAAGAGCTGAAATCAAGTCAATAATGATATGGGGTGTTACAGAGGCTCATGTCCTCAGTAAGCTATAACTGCTCCATGTCATGTCTAATCACTTATCTCCAGTATTTCTTTGGCCTACCCTTATCCCACTTGAAACCATTCAAGGCCAACCTCTCACACCTACAAAATGTGGCATCAGTGCCCCTCCTCATCATATGTCCAAACCACCTCAACCTCACTTCCCGCATCTTGTGCTCCACCGACGTCACTCCACCTTCGCTTGAATTGTCTCATTTCTAACCCTGTCAGCCCTAGTAAATCCACACATCCAACGAGGCATCCTCATGTCCCCCTTTGTTTGTTGGTATTTAATGTGGATAGCAGTACTTCAAATGTTGGTTAAATATTTTGAGAATTATATTTACTTCGTCTTCTACTTAGAGATTTTTTATATGCTCAAGGATCATTTAAAATTTGAATTAGGTGTTTCATTGTAGTGATGTTTTCTATATTTTACAAGATTTGGAAGTCCTCGGTCTATGTATTTTGCTAAAAACTTTTGAGGCGATTATAGATATTTAGATATGATTATTGAAATTTGAAGAAAAAAGAAAGTTGAAACCCAAAAAGTATTTGATTTCTTATATGCACATGAGTTTCATTCAAGAAAAAAATTGAACTCAATTAAACAAACACTTGTTATTTCACTAATTTTAAACTTTATTAAATTATCTATTTCAAATTTGAAGTTACAATAGTAAAGAACAGGTTGTAAAACAGATACTGCATTACTAATCTCCAAATGTTATTCAAAAATTTGAAAAATATTTGTTCTATATTATTCAACTTTGTCTTTCTAGGATCCTATCGACCTTTCAAATTATCAATTTTTTTTTATTAATTTTTTAGAGGTAGGAGAAAGGAAAAGGAGGATAGTATTACAACGTCAGAATTGAACCCTCACCAATAAGGTCAGAGTTCAAATAATTCCCCGAATTATCAGTTTTTATTGCTAACCTTTCTGTTAAATTTATTTATAATTCTCAAATTTACCTACAAGATAATGGTAATACTAATTGATTAAATTTTCCTAGGAAAACTTTTTTCGAAAAATTTTGTCCAGCCAATCATAAAAAATATAGAAAATCATTTTCTGAAAAAAAAAAATCTCCCGAAAGAACCCTTCAATTGCATATATTTTTCCACCTTAGAAAAGAGTGACATGATTTCTAATAATTATACAATGTCATTGCTTTCCCAATTCCAATTACCCATCATTATACCTCTCTTCGCCTTGTTAATCCCCAAAATTCTCCAACTTTACATTTCCATAAAAACCTTAAACTCTAGGTTCATCGGAGTATTTCTCTCTCCGGAAGTTGTTTGTTGAATTGCTACTTCAATTGCTGTTTTACTTAGTTTAGATTCGACCCTTTTCCCTTTCTCAGTTTTAACTTCAACTTCATCCATTGAAGCATTCATAAACCTTATCTTTACCTCACAGAGTAGTAGAGAGGATGTTTTTAATGGATTGTCAGCTCTTGACGAAAACAATCTACAAAAATATGTTATGAAAGAAGAATAAAACAACATATACTAATAGAACAATATTACAACGAAATAATATTATTATCAAACCACACAAAACCATAAATATAAACAAAAATTGAAGAACAAGGACCTATAAGAGCAGTCCTACGACTACTAATCACACAACAAGATAATGAACTTCTACCCACTTATGACACACTCCCATATACTGACCTTGTCACGACCTGAGTTGATACAATCGGCATCTCGAACCATGAAGGTCTGAGAAGACCCTTAGCATTCTATCAAAAGCATAATTCATATAAATTGTGGAAAGTATAAAGAAAATCAAGGAAGTCAAACTAACAAGCTTTAAACCCAACATCATAATAAAACATTTGTCGAATCCAATCTACGAAGCCTCTATTAATGAATAAACTGTCTAGGCCGGGATAAGGCCCTGGCAGTACCATAAAATTGAAAGAAACTGAATATCTAAATAAAACGTCTTTCGAAGGATGGATGGCTAACCAATTCTGATGTTTTAGGAGATACTGTTGTGTTGGACCACGAGGCTGCGCCTCATAACCTGTGAGACAATGCAGCCACCATAGGGCGATTAATACTTGGAATGTATTGATATGTAGAACGGCCAAAGAAAATAACATTTAAATAGCAATGATAGCGAAACTCTAAATGAAACACATCATGGGGTTAGAAGCCAATTTAGCAAAGCGTAAACACAAACGATGAGTTAAACATCTGCTTTCATGGATACTATTCTGTATTCTATAGTTTTGAGCTAGATGGTGTCCTTGACATCTCTGAAAATCCCACGGGCTATACGGGGTTGAACTTTAATTCGTCGGCCAAGTTCTCACTCCAAGTTTACCACGAGGATTGGAGTCACTAAAGTCTAGTTTACCAATAGCATAAAGCAAGTATACAATGATTATCCATATTTCACGATATAATTGATCCAGAGTCAGTAAAATATGGTTTTGGGTTATAGGCTTTTCAGCTCATGCCTTCTCGGTTAGCCATCTAACTCTCTTTAGGCCCTTATTTTAGTATCTTTAAAACATGAAATTTTTCTGAAATTTAATTCTATCTCTGAATGACCATTTCTGATTTGGTACTGTTATACCAAGACTTCCAAATCATATGAGCCATATATGCTTTCTGTTTAGTCTTTTACATACCATGATTCATTGAACACCATAAAGAAGTTTAAAGGTCATATAATAATTTTTTTTCAATTCAATGTGATAGTTTAGGCAAAGACATTTCTCATTCAACATTCTTTGAAAAAACTTAAAAGAAACTCAACTACTCAACAGTGTTCATATAACACCATATTAAACAAGAGCAACATTAACACGGGGAATAGACTTCGAAACATGTTTGCATGAATAATTATACAAAGAAAACCAATCGTAAATTCATTCTATTCATAACAATCTAGTATGTATATAGTTAACAAAAATTCATAATTGAGACATAAATGCAAATTTGAAAGCATGCTATTTTAGTTAAGTGAAATCCCATAACTTAAACACTAAAAAGAGTTTAAAAGAACATGATTTAAAACATCATAGATTTTAGTCTGTTCTACATGATTTTGATAGAGAGAAATTTAACAAAACTTAACCTTGGACTCTCCTACAGACCTTGCTAATTTTCTTGACTTAGATAGGGAGAGGGAGATGTTCTAATGTTGATTTAGGGAAAATCCCAATTAGGAAAAATATACTAGAATATCAGGGGACGTTTTTAGATGTATAAGGACCAAAATGCTTCTATGGATACTTGAAAATTTTGGAAAATTCATCAGGCAACCAGGGGGGTTGCGGCGCGATCCCATCACGAGGCCCCTACCTGCGCGGCATGAGGCTCAATACACGCCAGGACCTACGCAGCATAAGCCCCATCATGTGCTGGCACTGTGCGGTGCGATCCCTCCTCAAGGTCGAGTCAGTGGACTCTCACGGTGGCTTGTGATATAGGGAGACAATGCGAGATTTTTCCCCTACGACGCACAACCCGTAATTTTGCCTAAAAATGCTTCTAAACTCTATACACCTTAATCCCCGTCGATTTCTACTCATTATAGAAGTTCTAAAGATTCATTTTATCTCTAACATAGTGTTCAAACATACGGGTGTTACAAGCCTTCTAAGTTCTAACCAAACATTTGAAATTTCTAAACAAACATTAAAATAATAACGAAGTGTCAAAAATACTCTTCATTTTATCACATTTTACCTCGAAAAATGCCTTTGCTTTCACTTCCTCTCCCAATACCAATTCTTCATTGCACTACACACAATTACACCTCTCTTCATCTTGTTAATCCCAAAATTCTCCAACTTTCCATTTCCACAAAAACCTTAAGATCTATAGACGAGCTTTTGCAATTCCAGTTCACCAGAATTTTTTCATTGTCTAGTGACATTATTCAGTGAATTGATGTTTCTACCATTTTTTTACTCAGTTTGGATTCGACACTTCTCACCATCCCGACTTTTTCTTCAACCTCATCCATTCAAAGTGTACCTAGAATTTATATTTATCCAAGGTAGTCTCAATAAAATTAGTGGCTTAAAGCCAAATTTTAATATTAACACTTAAATATATGCACATAACAAAAATATTATCAATAATTTAGAGTATCTTACATACTACTTTTTTTTAGTGTAGTATCGTTAGAAGACATTAAGCATTTAACTTCACATAGTAATATTATTACTTATAAAAGTAAGGACCAATTTTAATTGATAAGATGTTATCCATTTGTTTTGCTATGCATTACCTTGAATATTATTGTGAAAACTTTATTTATTTAATATGAAGATTTGATAAAAAGTTCTAAAATATTTTTAATAAGAAGTAGATAGTCCTTTTTTTTTGTTTAAAATTTGTATCATTTAGTAATTAAGCATATGCTACTAGCTAGACACATGACAAAAAGGTAGCAAGGCTTTGAAACATATTTTGTAATTTAAAGTTGATGTGTAAGAATATTACGTAGTAATGACCACATATTTTTGGTAAGAAATTTACCTTGTCTTCCAAGTAAAGTAATAAATAAGTCAATTACTTTTTCTCAAAAGTTATGCATATATGGTATTTCTTTGATGGTAAGAAATAACTATAAAAGTCCCTAGGGTAAAAGTTATTTGCCTAAAAGTCTCTAGTCTGCCTATAAATATGCCTGTAACTCCATCAGTATGGCATGTCTTTGATAGGCATAGGCTAGAAGATTCTTAGGACTGTTTTTTCCCTCTTTTCTTGTTAAAGTTTTGGACAAAGGTGATTCTTCACAACACTTGAGCAATAATGGCTAAATTTACATTTCTATTTATTTTTTCGCTGTGCATTGACTCTATTTATGTGTTGAAACTCAACATGTGGTATCGGAGCTAGCTATAGCTATGTTTTTCAGTGTTATGTTATATTCCCAGCTAGTTCATTGTATGAACTATTCAATGAATTCTCACTGTTCACTTGAGATAATGATTTATGGAATAGAACTTGTTTCATTAATTTGTTTTGTGGATATGCTAAAATTACTTGGAATATTTCCTTTGAGTTTGTAATTCTAAGTAATTCATAACAAAAATGATATGGATAGTGTATCTTGAAAAATGCAGTGGAAATCGTTGAATTTGCTATTGAAAAATATTTTCCTTAAGCCTACTTTGTCTCTCTTGAAAATGGAGTGTTCTTCACCACAAACTAGATGCCTTTTATTTTCTATGTTTTTGTTAATGTAATTCGTAGATTGTCGTTGGCTTTTGTTTCTGACCCGATTCTTCATCTCCTTTTGGTCAGAAGAGTGAAACAACATATAGGGGATTTAGGGCAGTAACAATTATTGTGTAACCGTACCCTCCTTTTTTAAAAATGAGATTATCCATTAATCTCAATTTTTCTGACTAAGAAATAAGTCGAGTCTCATGGGGTCCGGTCCGGTCCGTTCAGTACACATGGGAGAACCATGACCCACAAAAATCAAACTGCTAATACTGTTAGATACAACCTAACACATTTATAAAATTCACTAATACAGTATATACTACTAAGATTATACAAATTCCAGCATTCCTAGACATTCTCGATGCTAGAACTCTCGCAGAAGATTCCCTTTTCTTTTCTGAATATCTGTCCCCTGTCCTGCCCTTTTTTCTATAGAAAAAAAACAACCAATACATGTGTAACTATCTCATGACAGTTACTAAGTTTCCCAATTACTTATTTTGGCCTCCTAGAATAAGTTTTTATAACTTGAGGTACTTCATTACCTGCCCCTATAAGAGTCACCTTGTCCTCAAGGTGAAAGTCAGAAAATTGCAGATTCATGATTGCATATTCTACCCAAGTGTTCTGAAATTCTAGTATGGTCTTACACTTGATTAACACTTCCCACTTACCATTGATAAGCTTCCTGGTCTGCCTCACTGCTTTAGGTCCAACTTGACGCTCCAAATCTTAGGTAAGAAATGGAGGTAGGTTTTGAACAGTAGTACTTGGAAGTAAGCATTTTCTCAATTGTGAAACATGAAATACTGAATGAATGTGAGTTCCAACCAGTAACTCCAAATGATAAGCTACGCGACCAATCCTTTCTAGAGTCTTGAAAGGTCCATAAAAATGAGGACTGAGTTTTCATTGATATTCTTAGCCAAAGAACGTAGTTTATTGGGCCGAAGTTTGAGACATACTATTACACCAATCTCAAAAATCACTTCTTGATAATGTCTATCAGCTTGATTCTTCATTATTTGTTGTGCTTGCATCAGTGTTCTTTGAGTTCAGTTAAGATCGTATTTCTAGTGTGCACTTGCTCATTTTCTTCTTTTACTGCTGAAGTCATGTCATCCATGTGAAAAATTGATGGTGGATCCCATCTGTATAATGCCTTAAAGGGTGTCTTACCTGCAGATTTATTAAAGGATGTATTAAACCAATATTCTATCCAAGATAACCAGTGGGACAATTGTTTAGGATTTTCTCCTGCCATACAACAGAGATATGTCTCCAAACTTCTATTCACGAATTCCGCTTGCCCATCGATTTCTGGATGATAGAAAGAGCTATAGCATAAGGTAGTACCTTCTATTTTGAATAGATCTTTCCAAAATTGGCTTATGAAAATGGTCATGATCAGACACAATAGATTTAGGAAATCCATGCAGTTTAACCATTTCCTTGATGAAAATAGCAGCCACATCTTTAGCATTAAAAGGGTGTGCAAGTGGAATAAAATTATGTATACTTAGTAAGACGATCCACCACAACCAATATAGTATCAAACCTATGCGATTTTAGGAAGGCCAGTAATGAAGTCCATAGTTACATCCTCCTAGACATGATAAGGTATAGGCAAAGGTTGAAGTAACCGTGCAGGACTCTCAAAGTTTGAGACTTGTTCTTTTGACAAATTTCACACCTGGAAACGAAGTCTTGCACATCCCTTTTCATACCTTCCCAGTAGATATTCTCAGAAAACCTTTTATATGTACGAAGATACTCCGAATAGCCTCCTATAGGATAGGAATAAAATTCTTTCAATAGACCAGGTATACGAGATGATCCTTGTCGCAAAACCAAGCATCCTTTGAATAGTAGACATCCATTATTCAAGTTGTATCTATCATTTTTTTGCTGTCCTGACTTCAAAATAGAAGTCATTTTAGTGTTTCGTTGTACGTCCTGGTCCCATTCTTCCTTGTCTTCATATTTCCAAATTGAAAATGCATATAACTCTGTAGATTCCCCACGTCTTCACAATGAATCATCCATTCTATTTTTAGCACTTGGTTTGTACATTATCTTAAACTTATAACCTATGAGTTTGGAGACCCATTTCTGTTGATTCACATCCTTGAGTCTCTATTCTAGCAAAAGTTTAAGGGCTTTTTGATCTGTTCTGATGAAGAAATTATGGCCCATCAAGTAGTGATTCCATATTTTGATAGCTAACACAATAGCCATTATCTCCCATTCATATACCCAACATTGCCTTGCTCTAGAAGAAAGAATTTGATAGAAATAAGCGATAGGTTTACCATTTTGCATTAAAACTGCATCGACACCAAATCCCAAGGCATTAGTTTCAATTACAAAAGGCTGAGAAAAATTAGACATTGCTAAAATGGGCACTTGAGTCATAGACAACTTTAATGCTTCAAATGACTGTTGGGATCGTTCTCCCCGTGAAAAGGCATCCTTTTTAAGTAAATCAGTCAAAGGGGAAGCGATCTTACCATAGTCTTTGATGAATTTTCTATAATATCCAGCGAGTCCCAAAAATCCCCACAAAGACTTGATATCTTTAGGAACTGGCTAAGATATCATACTCTTAATCTTGGAGGGTTCAGCTTGCACTCCTTCAGACAAAATAATATGGCCCAGAATTCAAGTTTAAGCTGACCAAGCATGCACTTTTTTTGTTGATCACCAGTTGATTTTCTTTGAGAATATCCAAAACAACCTTAAGATGCCTAAGATATGAAGCATAGTCCTTACTGTAAATCAAAATATCATCAAAGAATACTAAAAAAAATTTCTGCAAATAATTCCTTAAAATATCATAGTCATCAGTGATTAAAAAGTCGAGGGTGCATTGGTCGAGCCAAATGGCATGACCATAAACTCATAATGTCCCTCATGGGTATGGAAGGATATTTTGTCTTCGTCTCCAGCTTGAATGTGAATTTGATGATAACCTAACTAAAGATCCAACTTTGTAAATATGGTGGCTCCCCCTAGCTCATCTAGTAACTCATCAATGCATGGTATTGGAAATTTATCAGGGATAGCGATATCATTAAGAGCCCGATAATCCAAAAAAAATTTCCAAATTTCATCCTTCTTCTTAACTAGTAATACTAGACCAGAATATGGACTAGAACTAGCCTTAACTATTCCAGCAGCCAACATCTCCTTGACCAATCTCTCGATTTACGCTTTTTGAGAATGAGGATATCGACATGGATGAATGTTCGGTGGTTGCGCTCTAGGTTGAAGAGTAATAGTATGATCCCTCGAATGATGTGGTGGTAGACTCAAGATTTGCTCACCTACTTCTGGATAATCAGATAATAACTTTTCAATCTCCTCTATTATTATAGCATCTTCATTTTCAGTTCTTGTTACCTGATCCTTGGTTTCTTTTCTTTATTAATCTGGTCATAGATTTGAGTGATACTACTATTTGAACCATAGCTAGATACCCTCGAAGCAACACTGATCTTCCAGCATCATTGAATTTCATGGTTTGAAGTTTCCAGTTTACCCTCATTTCACCTAATGTGACCAACCATTCCATCCCTAAAACCAAATCAGTTCCCTTCAATTCGAATAGAATATACTGTTGGTTGATTTGAATTCCTTGCGTATCCATCCTTACTTCTTTGCATACTTAATTACCACTAAACTATTTACCATTACCAATTACTACTTCAAATCTTTTGGTCTTCTTAATAGGTAATTGGAGTTGATGAGCTAGGGTGGAAAATATAAAATTATGGGTAGCCCCACTATCGACCAAAATAATTATGTTGTACCCATGAATCTTCCCTACGAATTTCATTGTTTTACATCCAATAAGGCCCATAGATGAATTCATATTCAACAGCATCATAGTACCCTTTGTTTCCTCTTTAACTAAATCTTCTCCAGTAGGCTCAAAGAATTCTTCTGTATCATCCTCATTTATGTTGGGTGTCTCTGAAACAATCAATAGGTTTTTACAATGATGATTTGATGAAACATAACCCTGATTGTCTTTTTTAAGTAATTCTGAATCAATCAACCTTCTAATTTGTCCCTCAAATTTTGCTACTGAAGAGTTAAAGCTAGTCGACTTTGCGGCAGGATGCAATTGTTCAGTTTTATGACTTGTTGTTCCGACTCTTGAGTCCCGTGTTTCAAGGATGTTTGCAACTCGATGATAATTGGTTCTAAACCCAACTGATTTATTGTTTGAACTTCCTCTGGTTGGTTCAAATTTAGAACTATGAACTTGTTACAACACAGAATTTCGATCCTCCACCTTTCAAGAAATCTTCATTATCTCCCTCATTGTTCGAGCCCGTAACAGCATCACTTCTACTTGAATTTTCTCTTTCAATCAATTCAGAAATGCTCCTAATAACATTTCATCAGATGCCTCAGTCATAGATGCTGATACCTTTTCAAATTCTTCACGAAACGTAGCACTGTGGTAATCAGCCTCAGCCTCATTAAGACATCATATTGGTTGATCTTTTGAGTATTACGAAATCGATTCAACAACTCTCTTTTAAAGTCTTCCGAGGTTGACATCTGTTGTCGAGATTCCATCTAATAATACCAATTTAAGGATTTTCCTTCCAAACAAACACCTGTTACCCATAATTTTTCCATTTTAGAAATTTCATTCACTGTGAAATATCGTTCCACTCTGAAAATCCATCCTAAAGGATCCTCTCCTTCGAAAACTAGTAATTGTAGTTTCCAAAACTTCTTCCCATCTTTGTTTTTCAGCGAAGTTGATATTGATTCCTTCTTCTTAGTTTCTGATGGATTTGGTGTGAGAAGGGATACTTCTGCCATCATAGTTCATCATTGGGCTTCAATTCTTCCAAGAGACTCTTTCATTTCTTGAAACCATCCTTCCAGTTTTCTGACATCTTCCCTTACCACTGTCAAATTAATCTCTACCTGTTCAACGTGTCCTTCCATTTTACTCACCATACCCGAATGTTACTGCTCTGATACAAAATTGATAGACTTACTGTGAAAAAATAGTAAATCGAGAAACAAATATTGATGTTTTACACTAGATATACTGATATTACAACAATAAATCTAAAGACAGCCACTAAGAAACTACGAATACTATTAGATACAACCTAACACATGCATGAAATTCACTAATACAGTACATGCTACTAAGATTACGCAAATTCCAATATTCTTATACATTCGAGAGGCTAGAACTCTCCTAGAAGATTCCCTTTTCTTTTCAGAATATCTGTCCACTGTCCTACCCCTTTTTGTACAAAAAAAACCATCCAATACATGTGTAACTATATCATGACTATTACTAAGTTTCCCAATTGCTTATTTTGGCCTCCTAGAATAAGTTTTTATAACTTAAGGTACATCAGATTCATTCTTTCATTAACCTATTAGCTGCTAAGCACACATGGTATGAAAAACACGTGCTACGATATTCTCACCTTATATTAGTGCTTGTATCGCATTCTTTTAGCCATTCAACTTTATACAAATCTAGGTCTAGACACCTCTAAATGTCTAAGCTGAGTTTCTTTCTTTAATAATCCTCAAATCCATATTCTTTGAGAAACTTACATTGACTTTACAAAACAAGTCACAATCTGATGGTGAAACTTATCTCTTCATGTTTCTCGATGTAAGAGGAGATTGCTTGTATTAGAGAACCAATCTCGCGACTTGTTCAACACAGTATATTAATAAAATACATTTCACTTGCATATGAGATTGAACATAAATTCAGGACTCTTATATTGGTAAAAATTACAATCAAGTCATCTTACAATACAGAAATATAATAATATCCTACGTTATTCTAGAGCGATAAAATGTTTCTCAAGCAAGTCTCTAGATATCGCCTTTGTAAGGGGATCAACTATCATTTCTTGTGTAGTAATGTATTATAAATTTATTTCTCCAGTTGCTTCTATGTCTCTTACAAAGTTATACCTAATGTCAATGTGCTTAGTCTTGCTGTGATATTTAGGATCCTTTGTATATGTGATATCCCCTTGACTATCACAATATAAAATCATGGGACCCTTAGAATTGTTTGCAAGGTTCAAATACTCAAAGAATCTCTTCAATCAAATAGCTTCTTGTACTGCAGATGCACTAGTCATAAATTCAGATTCCATGGTTGACAAGGTTGTGCAAGTTTGTTTCTTACTTTTTCATGAAATTGCACCACCATTTAATAAGAAATTATAATAGAATGTTGATTTTCCATCATACTAATCACCAGCCCAGTCAGTATTTGTATAACCTCTTATGAATAAATTGGATCCACTATAGCATAGTGAACAATCTATAGTTCCCTTTAGATATCGGAAAATTCTCTTTACTACTTTCCAATGATCTCTTCGTGGATTCGATTGATACCTGCTAAGTAGACCTACGGCAAAACATATGTCTGGGCGAATACACATCATAGCATACATCAAACTCCCAACTGCACTAGAATATGATACTAGAGATATGTCTTCCTTTTCTTTTTCAGTCTTTGGACATATATTAAATCTTAAAGTTTCACCTCTTGCTATATGAGTATCCATGAATTTGCAATTATTCACTTGAAAATGTTCCAAAATTTTTATTATGTATATTTCTTGAGATAGACTCAAAAAATTTTTGGAACGATCTCTTTGGATTTTAACACCCAATATATAGTCTGTTTCACCCATATTTTTCATGTCAAATGACTTTGAAAGTCATGACTTAACAGTTTTCACATACTCCAAATTATTTTCAACTCATAAACTACCATCGACATAAAGCGAATGAATCACAAATATTTCATTGGACTTTTTTCACATAGATGCAATGGTCTTCATCGATCATGGTGAAATCAACTGAAATCACTTCTTTATGAAATCTCAAGCACCACTTCCTTGAAGATTGCTTAAGACCATATATTGATTTGTTTAATTTACAAACCTTCTTTTCTTGGCCTTTAATAACAAAATCTATAGGTTGTTCCATGTAGATTTTCTCATTTAGTTCACCATTGAGAAAACCAATCTTCATGTTCAATTGGTGTAATTCTAAATATAAACGTGCAACTATAGACAAAAGTAAAAAGATTGAGGTAAATTTCACAACTAGTGAAAAAGTTTCCTCATGATCTTTTTCAACTTTTTGAGTAAAACCTTTAGCCACCAATCATGCTTTGTGCTTTTCTATTGACCCGTCTAATTTGAATTTAACTTTGAGAATCCATTTATTTCCAATAGTTCTATGACCAGAAGGAAGGTCAACTAGAACAAGACTTTATTCGGTTTCATGGATTCTAATTCTTCTTTCATCGTTTTTATCCATTCATCTTTTTAAGGACTCTACAAAGCCTCAATCACAGAATTAGATTCATCCAATTCTGTAGGAAATACCAAGAAAACATAATCCTTAATCTCATAATATCATTTAGGTACACCTTTTTTGGTACTCTTACGTAATTGAAGTTCAGATTCCTCAATACGATTTTGGAATTCAAAAATCCCACTTAGACCAAGAACTATTTCTTGATCTATTGAATTATCGTGCATGTCTAACTACATTATTTGAACATCTAAATTAAACATTTTTTAAAGAGTACCAATGGTGAATTTCCAAATTCAACATTTTTTTAGCATGTCCGATCATTTTCTTTCATTTCACCCCTTCTGGGAAAATTATTTTCCAAGAATGTGACATCTCGTGATTCAATCTCAGTAGTATTTCTATCTTCGAATTCACCGATGAACACATACCCTTTGGAGTATTCTCAGTATCTTATAATGATACATTTATTTTCTTTTGGACTTAGTTTTCCAAACTTACCAAAACGATCTTTAATATAGGCAGTACAAACCCAAGGTCGTAGATAATTAAATTTTGGTTTATTACTTGTCCATAATTAAAATAAGTAGAAGATACTAATTTAGAAGGCCCTTTATTCAATATTTAGTCTGCAGTTAATAAAACATCTCCCCAGAAAGTGATTGGTAAATTTGTCTGCGCCATCATGGACCTCGTCATATCCAATAATGTTCTCTTCCTTCTTTCAGCTACACCATTTTGTTGAGATTTATAAGGAGTTATTAATTGTCTGATAATGCCTTTTTCAATACACAGTTCTTCAACAAATATTTACGACCTCTATCGGTTCTTAATGTCGTTATATTTTTGACTAAATGATTCTCAACTTCATTCATATATCTTTTGAAGCATTCTAGTGCTTCGGATTTATGAGATATCAAATAGACATAACCAAAGCATGTGAAATTGTCAATAAATGTAATGAAATATAAAGCACCAGACCTTTCCCTCACATTCATTAGACCACAAATATCAGAATGGATTAATTGCAACTGGAATTCAGATCTTTTAGTCTTCCCAAATGGTTTACATGTAATCTTTCCAGCAAGACAATTTTCACAAGTTGACATTTCAATTTTGGAGAAAGAAACTAGATGTCCTTATTTTACTAATATATTCATTTTATCTTGCCCTATGTGACCCAATCTAGCATGCCATGTAACTATATCAATGTAATTCTTACTATAATAACATGACATTACACAACGGTCGACATAATAGTTATTAGTTGAAGGATTACAATCTAAAATAATAAAGAGATCATAACGATATCCAAAATGACAAAAAAATTATCTATGGTTATTCTTACGCTATTGAAATAAATAAAAAAATGAAAACTAACATCTAAAAGAACAGACAAAGACACTAAATTTCGCCGAATCTCTAGAGCATATAGGACACCATGCAACATCAAAGACCGGCCTCCATGCAAGTCTACATTGAAAGTGTCAATTCCTTCGACTTCAAGTCTTGCATTATTTCCTATATAAATCCACCTTAATCCCTGTGAAACTAGACAGAACTCCATAGGCACTTCTCGATCTCAACTTACATGGTCGGTGGCTCCTGAGTCTATAATTCACATAGTGTAAGTTCAGTTAATAAAATAGTGCTAGAAATATTTATTGCACTTAGAGATGCATTTAGAAATGCTACCTTTTTCTACTCAGTACATTCACAAGCAAAATACCCTAGAACTTGGCAATTGTAGCACTTAATCTTGCTCTTGTCTTTCTTCTTGAAAACCTTTTTTTCCTTCTTGGAATTTGGCTTGTTCTTTTTCTCGGAGAGTCCTTCTTCGATCTCTTTACCCTTCCTGTTCTTTTTTCAATTCTTCTTATGCTTAAAGCTTGAAGATTTCTTACCACTTGATTCTGCCATAAAGGCATTAGAAATAGCTTTAGCAGCATCGAGCCATTCATCTTCAAGTTCAAGATGATTGGCCACATCAGAAAAAGTTTTGATATTATCACTGTGGGTTAAGTTAACCTTCAAGTGACCCAACTGCTGGGAAGAGATATAGAATCACTGCATGAACCTGATGCTCATTCGAAAGAACATAATTACCACATTTTAGCTAAGCTATCATATTGGACATCATCACCCTAAGGTATTTTTTGATGTTTTGATCGATGCTTCTTGTAAGTGTCAAACTTAATAGTAAGTTATCTGACGCGGGTGACCGAAGTACCCCCATATGTTCCTCGCATGTGTGCCCAGATTGCATGAATAGTAGAAAATTCCTCACAATGAGGTCATCAACCACATAATACAAAATGATTCCCACATATATAAACATACAACAACAACAACATACCCATATTATTTCCACATAGTGGGGTCTGGGGAAGGTAAAGTGTACGTAGACCAAACCACTACCTCAGGTGAAGTAGAGAGGCTATTTCGGGTAGACCCTGGCTCAGAATAGATAACATTATAATTAAAACAAAAACATAAAAGCATCTAACCTAATACAGTATGCAAAATAAACTAACACTACTAGCTACTGCAGGAAACAATACAACTACAAGGTAATACTATACACAATCTATCCGAAATCATAAAATCACTCAAACACCCCAAACATGGATTTTCATATGCAAACAAAGTACTCTTTCCTACTATTACAGATGTGCTCCTACCCCCAAACCTCTACCCTAATCCACGTCCCCCATGCCTTTCTATCAAGATTCATGTCCTTTTGTAAGCTGTAGCTGCTCCATATCATACCTAATCACCTCCCTCCAATATTTTCATAGCCTACCTCTACCCCGCCTAAAACCATCTATCGTCAGCCTATCACACCTCCATACTGGAGTATCTGATCCCTTCCCCATCATGTTTCCAAAACAATATAACCTCACTTCTTGCAACTTTTCTTCCACCAAATCCCTATCACTCTTGGTAAAGCCATACATCAATCATAACATCCTCATATCTGTTACCTTCAACTTTTGGATATGGGAGTTTATAACTGGCCAACACTATACTACATACAACAAAGTCGGTTGGACATCTAATCTATAGAACTTACCTTTAAGCTTTAACGGTACCTTCTTATCACACAAGACTCCCAAAGCGAGCCTTCATTTCAACCATCCAGCACCAATATGGTGTATGACATCCTCATCAATCTTATCATTCCCCTAAATCATCGACCCCAGATACTTGAAACTCTCCCTCTTCATAATGACATGAGAATCCATCTTCACTATTGCATCAGCCTCCTATGACAAATCACTAAACTTATATTTCAAGTACTCCCTCTTTCTCCTACACACATAAAATCTTTTAGACTCAAGGGTCTGTCTCCAAATCTTCAACATATCATTAACTCCTCTCCGAGTCTTGTCAATTAGTACCATATCATCAGCAACCAACTACACCAAGGCACCTCCCCTTGAATACATCACATCAAAACATCTATTACCAAGGCAAATAATAGACTAAGAGTCGATCCCTAGTGCAACCCTATGAAAATGGGAAAGTGCTCTGAATCTTCACCTACTATCTTCCCTCGAGTTCTCATATCATCATACATGTCCTAAATTGATCTAGTGTATGCCACAGGCACCCCTCTATCCTTTAAATACCTCCATAAAATCTCCCTGAGGACTTTTTCATATGCCTTATCAAGGTCAACGAACACCATGTGCAAATCTTTCTTCTTCTCTCTAAACTACTCCACTAATCTCCTCATGAGGTGAATGGCCTTAGTAGTCGATCAACCTAGCATGAAACAAATTGATTCTCAAAAGTAGTAATGATTTCCTCAATCTAAACTCTACCACCCTTTCCCAAACATTCATAATATGACTCAACAACTTGATACCCCTATAACTAGTGCAACTTTGAATGTCCTCCTTATTCTTATACAATGAAATCATCGTACTCCACCTCCAAGCTTCAGGCATCCTTGCCGCCTTAAAAATAATGTTAAACAACCTCATTAGCCATTCCAAACTTCCCCGACCTGTGCTCTTCGAAAAATCCACCGTGATCTCATTTGGCCCAATCGCCCTACCCGTACACATTCTGCGTATAGCCCTCAAAACCTTATCAACCTTAATACATCTATAATAACTATAATTGTGACACCTCTCAGAGTTCTCTAATTCCCCCAGCATAAAACCTTTGTCCCCCTCGTCGTTCAAAAGCTTATGGAAATAGGACTGCCACCTCTTTCTAATGAGGGCATCCTCAATCAATACTGTACCACTATCTCCCTTGACACACTTCACTTGGTTAAGGTCACGATCCCTCCGATCTCTGGCCTTGGCAAGCCTATACAACTTCTTCTCCCCGTCTTTCTCCTCTAAAGCCATATACAAGCTCTCAAAAGTTGTTGTCTTGGCCACTGTAACTGCTAACTTAGCCTTTCTCTACTAGTTTATACTCAATCTTATTTGTTTGCTTCCTCATCATCCTTGCTCTCGACCAATATAGTATAAGACATCTTCATAGTCTCCATTTTTATCTTAACTTCTTCATTCCACTATCAGTCCCCCGGTGCTTGCCAAATCAGCCTCTCGAGATACCCAAACACCTCTTTAGCGGTCTCCCTAATGCAACTAGAAGATATCTCCCACATACTGCCCACATCCTCTCTACTTTCCCAAATCCCCCTCGTTGTCAACGTTTCCCCCATTTTTAGAGCACTATCCAAAGTCAAGCTACCCCACATAATCTTGGGCCAACCCTACACACTCCTCTTCTTTTTTCCATTATTGATTACCATGTCATCAGCAACAACATATGTTAGGTTAAAAAATTCTCGCTAGGTATGACCTTACAGTCTTTACAAATCTTTCTATCGCCCTTTCTAAGACTAAAAAAGTCTATCTAAGTCTTTATCACTTAACTACGAAAGGTAATATAAGGTGTTCCTCTTTTTTTATGAAGCTCGAATTCGCCACCCACAATCCAAAAGCCTTAGCAGAATCCAAAAGAGAAGCTCCTCCTTCATTCCGTTGCTCAAAATCGAAACCTCCATGCACATAGTCATAACTTCTTGATAAAGACCCAATATTCCTATTAAAATCGCCTCCAACGAAGAGCACCTTTGTGCTTGGAATGCTTCTGACCAACTCATCCTAAGTATCCCAAAATTTCCTTTTCTCCCCTCATCTTATCCTGTTTGCGAAGAGTAGGCACTAATAACGACAAAAGAAGACCCTCTTATTACCAGCCTAATCGACATCAGTCTATCATTAACACGCTTAACCTCCACTAACTTCCTTCTAAGATCTTCATCTACTAAGATACTTACCCCATTCCTATGCCTCACATTTCTCGATACCACAACTTATACCCGTCCATATTTCTCGCCTTAGTGCCTACCCATTTTGTTTCCTAGACATAAGCTATACTAATCCCCCTTTTTCTAAGAATCTTCACGAGCTTTAGGAGCTTACCTTGAAGATTCCGTAAGTTCCAAGACCCAAATCTCAACTTGGAATCTTCCTTACCCTACCTAACCCTACTACCCCTTTCCCCAACCCCAAAATTGATCCTAGACCCGCCCCTAACCCATCGCCATACACACACCCTGCCCTCTCCCTAGACCCTAGTCTCGAACCCAACACCAATCCCAACCTAAAACATGACCCTAGTCTACCAACGACTAGAACAACCACTGCTCAATAGGAGAAGAGAAAAAAGGCGTGAAAATAGGTACGACTAAAAAACAAATAGGGAAGACTAAAAAACACACAAAGGTAGTAATGAGATAAAACTGGGAAAATCAAGAAAAATGACTAAACTTAAATCAAAATAACAAAGCAAAATGGAAAAAAAATAAAACCGTGTTATTGTTAAGCATGTAAAGAAATTTTTCAAAAGAAAAAAACTTGAATACGGAAAAAAAGAACTATTCAACTATACAACAAAGAATTGAACCTTCAATTCAACTAAATCTAGACAAAATAAACAAACAAGCATATTAGATATGCATTAGTGCATTTAGCTTTACTCACTGCAACATAAAGTGAGAAAATTCAATACAAACAAAAGCAACAATTAACAAATCATGTGATTTTCTAACATAAATATTTTAAAAAGATAAAATTCAAATAAGAAATTAAAATTTAAGTAGATGGATCTTGGTTCTTGACAAGGAAATAGAAATTCAAAAGTATCACAAACAAAGACTTCCTACACATCTAAATTCCATATTAAAAAACAATTTCCATGAAATTTATACAAATTGATATGTAATCCTGATGAATAAGAAAGCTTTTTTTAAAACACGTGCCCACTATTTTCCCAGAACTCGTGGAACAATGCATTCAACATCTCCTAAAGAAAATTAACACTATGGAAGAAGAGGAGACGACCCTCATCCGAGAAAGGGAGGACCTTATAGTTATGATGACCTTCCACATCCGCGGCGGGAAAAACTAAGAGTCAGTCAACTCTTTGGAGTTTCAGAAGGTTTAAATAAGTGTCTGTAGACACATTGTAATGTGTTTTCATTAAAGGTGTTCTTGTTCTCGTTGGAGTTTCAGAAGGTTTAAATAAGTGTCTATAGACACTTTGTACATTAAAGGTGTTCTTGTTCTTTGTGGGGATCTACTCCTATGCGTTGTGTCTTTGTATTACAACCTATCCCCCTTCGCTTGCTTGATTGAGAGATAAGAATGAATAATATTACTAGAGTCGATAGCATTACTAAGATCTAATTATGAGTTATTAAATGGTAAGATGAATAAAAATTCTTAATTGGAAGGCATGTTCCTAAGGGCCCAATGAATTCCTATTTGGAATTTGGGGATCATTTTTAATTGATTCTTTTATCACACTGTGATATTTTTCTTGGGTTCAAAATTGAGAGGCGTCATGTCGAAGCTCTTAGTATGCAAACCATAAGACGATAAATCAGACGACACATGAAAAATTAAACTAAAAATATATTATTGGATATGATTTGGTCAAATGGCCTACATATTAAAAATAAAATTGAAAATCCTAAAACTTATTGGGAGAAATCTCCCCCTAAACAAAGACTCTTTAAAGACTACATTGTGGATGATATTGTGTTATGGTATGAGAAGGGGGTGTTCTTTTTGTAGAGTTTCAAAACCTTTTCTCCCAGAAAGAGGTTAGCTAAATATGAAAAAGAATTATATTTTTTCTTTTAAAAAAAGTAAAAGTAATTATGGTAACTTTTATTTTTCTTTTAAGAAAAAATAAAACTTAAATATAGTAAGTAAATTACGGCAAAAATCCTAACAAATCTCCCTTTTTTTGCTTGATTTTTTTCACTTGATCTACCTTCTTCTTGTGCATGATCTTCGTTCTTCATATATATTCTTCGTATATCACTATTGTTACATGCTTTAAAAATTGAAGCTTTTTGGGTTAAAAATATATAAGCCCTTTCGGGTTAAAAACATTGGAGCCCTTTATAGGGTTAAAAGTAAGCTTTCTTTTCAAATATGTAATAGCAGGATTATTGAAAATATGATTGACAATCATCTCCACATGTAGTTTTTGGACATATATCTTCATTATCATCAAATTTGTTGAAAGTTTGTTCTCAACATGTCCTCAATATGAACCATCGGATCATTGAACCATAGATTTTTCAAAATCGAGAGGGCATCATGCGGAAGCTTTTAGTTTGCAAACCATAAGACGATAAATCAGATGACAAATGAAAAATTAAACTAAAAATATATTATTGGATATGATTTGACGAAATGGTCTACATATTAAAAATAAAATTAAAAATCCTAAAACTTATTGGGAGAAATCTCCCCCTAAACAAAGACTCTTTAAAGACTACATTGTGGATGCTATTGTGTTATGGTATGAGAAGGGGGTGTTCTATTTATAGAGTTTCAAAACCTTTCCTCCAAGAAAGAGGTTAGCCAAATATGGAAAAGAATTATATTTTTTCTGAAAGAAAAAATATAATTCTTTTCCATATTTGGCTAA
>NC_061111.1:247585778-247646302 GCF_002878395.1 Capsicum annuum | reverse complement strand
TACATTGTGGATGCTATTGTGTTATGGTATGAGAAGGGGGTGTTCTATTTATAGAGTTTCAAAACCTTTCCTCCAAGAAAGAGGTTAGCCAAATATGGAAAAGAATTATATTTTTTCTTTCAGAAAAAGTAAAAGTAATTATGGTAACTTTTATTTTCCTTCTAAGAAAAAATAAAACTTAAATATAGAAAGAAAATCAGGGAAAAACCCTAACAATTTTACATCCATGAATGGCCTATTCGAGAAAATTGGCTGCTGACAAAATTATGAACGACTGACATTCGTTATTTCTATTCAACGAAGTATGAATAGTTACTTGAGGTTGGTTAAGAGATTGTTGAATTTTTTTGTTGGAATAGGAATAAATGGAAGAAAAGGGGTTGATTATGGTATAGATTGATCCAATATCATAGAGCAATTCTGACCCCGACGAATCATTTCTTTTTTCGATATTCCTCTTTTTTTATGACTGAATGCATTTCTATAGTCCCATATTTAATTATGTTCGAAATCTTTCTTTTGTATTGAGGATTATCGAAATAAGCAAGAATACTATTTAGACGAAAAATAGCATTTACAATGATTTCAGTTGAGATACCTAAACAAGACATTAGTTGATTCTCAATTTTATAATACTACAATAGCAGGTATCGTAAGCAAAATCATACTAAAAGCAAAAGGGATAAGAGATAACCATAACAGATGTGCGTGAGGGACGTCAAGTAGTTGATATTATCCCTCTTGGACCAAAACTTCTTGTTTTCGAGGGTGAATCTATCAAACTTGATCAACAATTAACGAGTAATCCTAATGTAGGCGAATTTGGTTAGGGAGATACACAAATAGTACTTCAAGATCCATTTCCAGGTCGTATTTCTCCCGAGATGAAAGAAAAGATTGGCAATTTGTCTTTTCAAAGCTATTGCCCCAACAAAAAAAATATTCTTGTGGTTGGCCCTGTACCTGGTAAAAAATATACAGAAATAACCTTCCCTATTTTTTTCCCGGACCCTGGTACTATGAAGGATTGAAATCAAAAAGTAGGGGTACATGGAAGGTTTTTTTTTTTCATATGCCTTTTATTTTTTACTTGATAAGAGGGGGATTGTAGAGACGACATAAGTATCAGAGAAAAACAAATTTTAAAAAAAATAAAAAATAAAAGAATAATTAAAAAAATACTATTGTAATAATTTAGAGTTATCTTATATGTTCTTGCATAGTAGTTTTTTTTTTGGAGTGGTATTTTTAAAATACACCTAACTTTTAACTTCAGATATTAATATGATTACTAATACAAGTAAGGATTAGTTCTAGCATAATGCATTAATTTGGATGTTGTTTTTAAAATTTTATTTATTAAGATGAAGTTTTAGTTGTTTAGTTCAAAGTTCTAAAGCATTTCTTATAAAAATGAGATAGCTTTTTCTTTTTTTAAAAAAAATTATTATCTAGATAATTTTTTAAAATGTATTTCACAACCTTTATTAAGTGAAGTTGAACTCATAGAATTTACAATTAAAATGGTTGTGGCCTCAAAATTATGGGGCCTAAAGCCTTACCCTCGAGTCATCCTACCCATGCCTCAATTACAACACATAAGGAGTCACACAACAAAAACTTACTCTACTCCTTCTGGACAATTATGTACAATCAACTAACAGAAAAATTGGCCTTATCATAGCTAGCAGTCCTAAGACTTGACATTAGCCATTTATCAAGTTGGTAGGGCGTACATTAAGCATTTCCAGAAAGAGGTTTTAAACTATAGAAGAATTTAGACCATCCAGAGAGGCTGATGCCAACTTTACCAGACAATCAACGACTTGGGTGAATTAGGTGTTTAAAAGATCATGTAGGTGATTTTTCTAAATGAACTTTTTTGATATGTCACGACCCCGACCCGAGGCCCTGGCTCCCGATCCACAAAGGCCAGAGAGATCCCATAACATGCTATCATGAACATAATCCATAGATAAATCAAATGCGGAAGATATAATGAAATTCAAGGGAATTTCTAAGACAAACTGTGTTTACAAAATAAGACAATACAACATTTCAAATATCGTCTACAGAGCCTCTAATGAAAAACTAACTGTCTAGGCCGGGACAAAGCCCTTGGCTGGATCATATACTGAAAGACTCAACACATAAGTAACTGCCTTCTGAAAGATGGATGGCTCACCCATTTTTGTTAAATCCCAAGTGTTATACTAATGTGATGAACCATGGGACTATAACGCAGAACCTAAAATATAGGGGATCAACACACAAAGGAACTGGTATGAAGAACAATACGAAAACAAAATATAGTTTTATACAACATAGCTGAGAGCATTTCATAAAATCATGTTAGAATAAAACAATTTAAAATACATAGGCATAATAAACAGGCTTTAAAACATTTCTGTAAATCTCAACTCAACTCTTTGTCTTACTTCTGAGCTTAGGTGGTACACCCTACATATCTACAATCACACAGGTTATATGAAATCCACCCTTAACTTGCCGACCAAGCCCCCAACTCAAGATCGCTGCTAGGGTTGGAGTATCTAAATCTAATACGCCAAAGGGCATAAGGCCAGCGTGTAATTCCTATCTCAGGACATAATAAAACACTTAGCTGCAAAACACGGTTCCCGGGGATGAGTTATTTGAACTTATGCGTTCTTCGAGAAATCACCTAATTCTCTTAAAGTCCATATTATTTAAATCTTTTGAAACATACATCTTACTTAAATCTAAATCTGAATAGAATCTGTATTCTGATATGTTCTAAATCTGTCATGGCATTCATCTATTTGGTATTGTCATACCAAGACTTGCAAGTCATATCTATAGGTCATATCATATTATGCTTTTGTCCTTTCAATCAAAAACATGCCATTTGACCACCAAAAGCATTTAAACATAACATGAGAGAGTCTTAGATTCAAAACACATGAAAACTCATGAAAAATACTCTCCTTTCAGTTCTTTGACAAAGTGTAGTCATCTTCTTTCATTAAGTACATGCAAGTTCTTTAACAATGAATATGAGCATTTAATAAAATGATGAAAGCCCCTCTCAAATCTTTCATACGACAAAAACAATCTATCACCGTCGGCAAAAACACTTAAATTAACTTTCAACCATCTATGTAAACAATCTATAACATTCTCAAAACAATGTGTTTCATAACAAGAGAGGGAATTCATGTAAATCTTGATCTCATATAACTTTCCAAACGCATAACTTCCATACACAAGAATATAATTCAAGTTTAGGGAAAACCCCCATGGTTTAAACAAGATTTCATTATAAATCCGGGTTCCAATGCATGCTCTCAAAACAAAACTCAAATCTCATAATACGTGCATGTACTTTAAATCTTGTAGAAACTTTAAAACTTACGCCCATGAAATTTAGGATAGCCCCACGTACCTTAAGTTTCTTAACTTGGAGGATGAACCCTAATTTTGATGCTTTCTTGAATAATCTTGATCTTGAAAAGCTTGAATTTTAATTACTTGGGGAAAAGGATTGAATTTGTTCTTGGGAAGAGGAAGGGTTTTTCTTGAGAGTTAATTGGAGAAGACGGGCAAATAATGCCCTAACTGATGCCCCAAGTCATGTTATGAATGATTAGGTTGAGGAGAAAAAGTCCCAATTTCCCTTCTGATATTTTTAAATCCGTAACTGCATTTTGCATACCCACCGCGATGCGGTCTTATCGCAGACGCTTACTGGATCAGGAGAAAATGGTCATAACTTTTCACTCAGGTATCGGATTAAGGTGAAATTGGTATCATTGGAGAGATGACTCAATTGTCTACAATTTGGTGGGTCTTCAGATAAAAAATTCATATATATCAAAAGTAACACACGTTTTAAGTTGATCCCGGTAGAATCAAATACTAAACTTTGGACAAATCAAAGGTTCTTAGCTCAACTTTGCTGTAAGTGATTTTCTATGAACATCTTTCACCTAATAAATACTTCACACACTAGGATAAAGATCGTGTTACATGCATTCAAATTATAAATCAAGAACTGAACAAAAACACCTTTCCCACGATGTGATGTACGTGCCAAAGTGAATGTCACTGCGACGCGGCCCTATCGCGGTGACTCGCTAGATTAGTCATCCAAACATGACCCAAACCTTGTTCGAAAAATCTGAAACTCCCCTGGACATACTTTTTACATCTCTGAACATGAATTAACTCAAAAACTATCTTCTTGGGGTCGGGATGTTCCAAATAGAAATGCTCAAAATTTTGGGGTCTTGAAGATAACTAAGCCCCGAACACCTTGTGAGAATTTTGAGCCTTAAGTCTCTTAAGAATGCAACTAAAGCTGAATTAAGCTAAGAATTGTACGGGGTATTATAGTTTGGGTCCATAAATATAGGAAAGATGGTTTAACTTTAGCCCAAAAGTGTGGTGCTATTACATTATCTCCCCCTTGGAATCATTCATCCCCAAATGATGGGTAGGCACTTGTTGAAACTCTAAAAGTATTGAATAAATAACTTAACCTCTCATTGAACATTTTTCCTCAACCAAATATGCAAAGACATTAAAAGAGCTTCATGATAACCCCTAATGAAACGTCTAAGCATGAAGCATGAGGAAATGAGACTTTACAAAAGGATGATTTGCACATGATTTCTATGAATCATAATAATCACAACACAATGCATAAGTTAATTTGGTAATAATAGTCCTTCTTCCCATCAATACAATCATGAAATCAGATTTCGCGGGGGATAGGGATAGACTTAAACTTATAAACTCTACTCGGCTATGGCCCAACATTAAATAACATACTTCATTATATCCAGCCTGCAATCCTCCCATCACACATCTAACCACAAGAGTTTGAGCCACACTGCGTGGTACTTCTATGTTGAAGCTTAACTCAGAAATAAAGAGATGCTAGCTTAAGCTATGGGATCCATATAAGAATATTACTTCTCCTTATCACTACCATCCGACACCCTCGGGTTTTAACTCAGGGAGTACTAACCATATAATACATGGGTTGTGTTTTCGTGAATCACCACATTCAAGCCTATCACTTCTACACCCTCTTCATGGATCTCCCCACTAAGACCAACAATTTTAATCACTCTCACAAATATTTTCGCCACATACCTCCTTCCCAACTAAATCACATAACGAAAGTCCATCTCCTTTTTTCCCCATCACCTATAACCTTAGCTAAAGATATGCCATCAAAATTTTCACATTCAAGAACATATACTTCCCCTTCCTATGTTACTACTACTCTTTCATAACTACTACCATATTATCATTCGAAGGATCATTGAGGGACTCAAGCATATGCATCAAGAAAGGGAGTAACACTATTCGATTATACCATATACTTATTGCACTACTCAAGGTGACATATGAGATAGAGATACAATACAATAGACATGAAGTGTCCCATATATCAAGTGTATGGATTATAAGAAGAGAGTCGTTCAGACGTAAACCTACATAACATGAATTCTTAGGACTGGGCACAGTGAGAAACATGTGAGCATATATCATGAACAGTATAATATAAAGTCGGAACTCATGGGGTCAACGATTGAGACAAGGATTGCCACTTGAGGCTATTGTTTCTCATTTTCAGAGTTGAGATAGTCATGAGTTTGCATAAACTTTATCATTTTGGCTAATCCCAACGTAAAATGGATCGGTAATCATATAGAAACATATTTTCTTAGGACCAAGCATGATATAAGACATTATGGATCATGAGCAATATAACATAGGGCTTGAATACCTGAAAGATTGGGTTACTGAGACATCATTGCTTCTAGTTTGGGGTCCAGAACATGAACATAAGTCTATATAGAACTCAAACCATCGGCATAGGCATGACTTCAATACATGACGTAAGACATTAGCAGAATGACCTCTTAAATTGAAGTAGGAGGAGTTTGCTTGAATAGGAATTGATTTATCATGATTCTTACCTGAAACTTGACACCACAAGGAAATTCGGGAACTACCTTAATTCATCATCTCCCCCTTAGATCAAAGATGCAATCCTAGACTTGAAGACATATCTTCCCATTAAATCTACAAGCACAACACTCAACACAATGGGGTATCACCATACACTCAAACGCTAAACTTCTCCCTGATAACTATACTCTGAAGACATTGCTTTCCAAAAGTGCTACTTTTAACTTTTTCTTGCCCCTATAGCCATCAACTTATCATTCCCACTCTCATGAGCATACACATCCACACTTCTTATCACATAATAATTCATTCTCCACTACTTAACTCGCTAACATTAGACCTCTACTCACATACTTACAATCTTAACAAAATATGTAAGATTATACCGAAGACACATATTGCCTACCTATATTTTCTCAATTTAACTATAAAGAACACCATACAATAACTCCCCAGACTTCTCCATACTACAAAATCCAAGAATGCGAAGTAGGTACATATGACACTTATACATATAAAACCTTATCTAACAATATGATACCTTGGGGTTTTCAACTTATGCTTAAATACCTAACACTCTTATCCACTTAAAGACTCAACCATAATTCACTATTTTGACACTAGCCCTCATGTACATGTATAACAATTATCCACTTTTCCTTCCACAAATTGCCAACCTAGGTCATTTCACATCTCACATTAAACCTACTATTTTATTCCCTCAAAACATGCATCATTAATCTTGAACTACTATTATGACCACTCCACTCCACATCTAAAGTTCAAGCCTATTGTCTAACGACACCAATCATATGAAGCATGCCATATACTTTACTAATCAATCAAATAGAAATATCAACCTAAGTCTCTTATTTCACTTAACTATGGCCCACAAGTTCATTCTCTCCACAACACTACTACTACACCTTAGAACCTCCCACACACCTTCTCACATTAGCTTACAAGTACTAGAGAAAAGACCATCAAGGAGGTAAAATCATATAACAAGGATTGTTGATCTTAATATTATAATATAACCTATTACAATCTATTAACATATTCTACTTTCTCACATCATATTTACTTACCCATACATATATCCCCACAACCTTCAAGTTTCATATACACCAAAATATCTCTACGCATAACTTATTGACAAATCTACCCATTTCGTTTACCATCTATAAATGATTTCTACAACCACCATAACTATCCACTCTGACCTCTTTTCCTATTTTGAATAAATAGTAGGCATAGCCGATCACTTTCTTCATAGACTACCATACAATCTACCAATCTCGCTACAATATTAGCCAATTACCATAAAAGACAAAACCACCCTTCAGTAAAAGGTTATACAACTATAACTATTCATTTGTGCAACAATCATCCTCACTCTGACTTCTAACCGTGTGACTTCATATCACCAACTTCTGGACCATGTCACTACTAATAGGTCATGACACTTTAACATATGCTACTACT
Organism: Capsicum annuum; assembly: GCF_002878395.1. Classification (NCBI taxonomy): domain Eukaryota; kingdom Viridiplantae; phylum Streptophyta; class Magnoliopsida; order Solanales; family Solanaceae; genus Capsicum; species Capsicum annuum. The sequence continues at coordinate 247,638,853 of NC_061111.1, read as the reverse complement.
AGGGTGGAAGTATTATTCCACCATTCAGGCATATATTATTACTCTTAAGTATGACATCTGCAATAAATATTCTGAAAGAAACTAGATACACTTCGTATCTCAGGCGAAAAGCATGATTTTACTAAGATAGTGATATACACTTGAATCAATACACTTTGAAGAATTAATGGAGTCCTCTCAAGTCCTTGTGCTATCTCATAACTTCATGGATATCTCAATCAGAACGGACCACAATATTGGGGATCCAAACTCTTGGACTTGTATTGCCTCAAAAATGAGGCATGGCCCATAACATAAGATTAAGGAAGGAATTTGGATAAATTTCTTATAGACGATACTGCAGCATGAACTAGAGTATGAAAGAAAGAGAAACAAATACTAAATGTCTGGTAGCCTTCTAATTATAAGTATGGTGCACAATATACCCATAAGCAAGACTCTACTAGACATAGCTTCGTAGACACCCTAGGACTATGAAACGTGCTCAGATATAAAGCTTGTTACGACTCGAGTCGAGGCCCTAACAGAAGCAGGCATCCCTAGCCACGAAGGCCTGAGAGACCCCATAACATGCTATCATGAACATAATCCATATATAAATCAAATACGAAAGATATAATAAAATTAAAGAGAATTTATAATTCAAACTGTGTCCACAAAATATGACAATACAACAATTCAAATATCGTCTATGAAGCCTCTAATGAAAAACTAACTGTCTAGGTTTGGACAAATCCACCGACTTGACCATATACTAAAATACTCAACATATAAGTAAATGTCTTTCGAAAGATGGATGGCTCACCTATTTTTGTCATATCTCAAGTGTTATAATGATGTATGGACCATGGGACTATACTGCTGAACCTGAAATATAAGGGGTCAATACACAAAGGTACTGGTACGAAGAACAATACAAAAACAAAAAATATTTTTATACAACATAGGTGAGAGAATTTCATAAAATCATGTCAGCATAAAGCAATTGAAAATACATGGGCATAATCAACAGGCTTCAATACATTTCTGTAAATCTTAACTAAACTCTCTCTCTTACTTCTCAGTTTAGGTGGTACACCCTACATATTTATAATCCCACGAGATATATGGTATTCGCGCAAGACTCGGCGGAAAATCCCCCATTCCAAGTTCGCCACAAGGGTTGGAGTATCTAAATCTAATACGCCAAAGGGAACAAGGCCAGCGTATAATCCCTATCTTCGGAGATAATAAAACCTGTGTCGGCAAAACATGATTTCCAGTGATGAGTTATCTGAACTTGCGCTTTCTTCGATCAACCACCTAACTCTCTTAAGTCCCATCTTTAATCTTTTAAAACATACATGTTACTGAAATCTAAATCTAAAAATCTGAATAGAATCTGTATTCTGATCTGATCTATTCTAAATCTTTCTAGCATTCATCTGTTTGGTATCATTAAACCAACACTTGCAAGTCATATCTATAAGCCATATCATATTATGCTTTAGTCCTTTCAATCGAAAAATATGTCATTTGACCACCAAAAGCATTTAAACATAACATGAGAGAGTCTTAGATTCAAAACACAAGAAAACTCATGAAAAATACTCTCCTTTTAGTTCTTTGGCAAAGTGTGGTCATCTCTTTTCATGGAGCACATGCAAATTCTTTAACAGTGAATATGAGCATTTGATAAAAATGATGAAAACCCCTCTCAAATCTTTTATAAGACAATAATAATCCATCAACGTTGGCAAAAACACTTAAATCAACTTTCAACAATCCATGTAAACAATCTATAACATTGTCAAAACAATGGGTTTCGTAACAAGAGAAGGAATTCACATAAATCTTGCTCCCATATAACTGTCCAAACGTATAACTTCCATACACAAGAACATAATAAAGTACAGGGAAAACCCCCTCGGTTTAAACAAGATTTCATCATAAATCGGGGTTCCCAATGCATGCTCTCAAAAGAAATCTCATAATACGTGCATATACATATACTTTAAATCTTGTAAAAAAAATAAAATTTACGCCCATGAAATTTAGGCTAGCCCCACGTACCTTAAGTTTTTTAACTTGGAAGATGAACCCTAATTTTGATGCTTTCTTGAAGATTATTGATCTTGGAAAGCTTGAATTCTACATTACTTGGGGGGAAGGATTGAATTTGTTCTTGGGAAGAGGGAGGGTTTTTCTTGAGATTTAATTGGAGAAGACAGACAAATAATGTCCTAATGATGCCCCAAGTCGTTTTATGAACGATTGGGTTGAGGAGAAAAAGTCCCAATTTCCCTTCTGATATTTTTAAATCCGTAACTGTGTTTTGCATGCCCACTGCGATGCGGTCTTTGCGTGGAGGCTTACTAGATCAGGCGAAAATAGTCATAACTTTTTACTCAGGTATCGAATTGAGGCAAAATCGATATCGTTGGAAAGCCGACTCAATTATCTACAATTTGGTGGGTTCTAAGCTACAAAAATTCTACATATATAAAAAGTTATACATGTTTGAAATTGACCCTTGTAGAATCGAATACCTAACTTTGGACAAATCAAAAACTCTTAGCTTAACTTTGCTCTAAGTGATTTTTTATGAACATGTTTCACCTAATAAGCACTTCACACACTAGGATAAATATCGTGACACATGTATTCAAATTATAAATCAAGAACTAGACAAAAACACCTTCACCGTGATGCTATGTACGAGCCAAAGGGGAATGTCACCGCTATGCGGCCCTATCACGGTGATTCGCTCGATTCGTGATCCAAAAGTAACCTAAACCTTGTTCGAAAAATCTGAAACTCCCCCGATACATACTTCTTACATTCCTGAACATGAATTAACTCAAAAAATATCATCTTGGGAACAGGAAGGTCAAAATATAAATCCTCGAAGTTTAGGGGTCTTGAAGATAACTAAGCCCCCAACACTTCGTGAAAATTTAGAGCCTTAAGCCCCTTAAGTATGCAACTAAAAGTTGAATTAAGTTAAGAATAGTACGGGGTATTACAGTTTGGGTCCATGAACGTAGGAAAGACGGTTTAACTTTAGCCCGAAAGTGCGGGGTGTTACATGATACTATGCCACAAACATATATATGGAAGCACTAGCACTATTCCCGGATAAAAATTGTACTACAGGGAAACTCATTACATCTAATACTTCTTGCTCCTACCAAAACTTAATTGACAATTGCAGATAACTAGTATATGAGGCAAGAAGGGCAACAATCAAGCACATTTTCAGGAAGCAAATGAAGTTGCAGACCAGACAGCAAAGAAAGATGTGAGCTAAATATTTTAGAAGCTTGAGAATGTACCCTAATCTACCCACTTCTATTATTCGTGTATTTGATAGAGATGAAATGGGTACTATATTGCCTAGGCTAGTCTCTTAATGTAATGACTTTATGTTTAATGAAAATATCTCTTAAGAACAAAAAAAAATATGGAAGGCAAATAAGGAGTATATATGTTATGAATCTAATAGATTTAGTATTTTCTTAATTACATAACTATATATCCATGTCTTCTATGGAAAGTGAAAGTCAACTATCCAAAATGTCCCACTTCATACTCTTATATTTGGTAATGGTAACAAAATCAAACTTTCTCCCTTAGTTATTATTTTTAGTCAATGATTCCCATAACTAATCTAGCATACAATTTTGTTCCCTTATTCGTTTTCTTTTTACTTAATTAATTCCTATATTAGTCTCTTGACTTAAATTTTGTTACCTATAAAATGGTACTTATCATTTGTCTCCTCTTCATCATTTATCATCATTCTCCAAAACCTTACCCATGGTGATTATTACTAAAGGTTTCACTCTTTTCCTTCATTTAGTTCTTTTATCTTTCTTTTATCTTTATTTGGTTTCTTTTCGTGAAAGTGTAAGTGGCTTTACTGTCGATCTTATCCACCGTGATTCTCCTCTTTCACCTTTTTATGACTCATCAAATACTCCATATGAACGGCTTCGAAATGCCGTCCATCGATCATCCTCCCGGGCTTCCTTGTTTAAGAAAACATGTGTTAGCCCAATCCAATCGACTCTTACTGCAAGCGATGGTGAATACCTCATGAAAATCTCAATTGGAACTCCCCCGGTAGACGCTTTTGTCATTCTTGACACTGGTAGTGACTTGACATGGATACAATGTGAGCCTTGTGTTGAATGCTTCAAACAGTTAAGACCCATTTTCAATCCCAAGAATAGCTCTTCTTACAAAACAATTAGCTGTAATACTAAACTTTGTCAACAAGTATGGTCTCCGACTCCATGTAACAATAATACATGTAATTATAAAGTGACTTATGCTGATGGATCCGCTACATTAGGTGATCTTTCTGTTGAAACTTTCAGATTTTCTTCTACTTCTGGTAAACATGTCTCAATTCCTAAAATTGCCTTCGGTTGTGGACATAACAATAGTGGATTCTCTAATACCACTTCTGGCCTCATTGGATTAGCTGGTGGCGATGTCTCAATTGTTAACCAAATACATCAAGAAATCAAAGGGAAATTCTCATATTGTTTGATTCCAATGGAATTATTATCAATTGATTCCAATGCAACTAGTCACATCAGTTTTGGTGACAATGCGGTTGTGTCTGGTCCTGGAGTCATTTCAACTCCCTTGATACCGGGACAAAGTTTATATTATCTAACTTTGGAAAGTATTAGCATTGGAAACAAGATTTTGCCATTCAAATCTTCTAAAATTAGTTCCAACACTCAAGGTAAAATTTTAATCGATTCAGGTACATTACTTAGGTATTTCCCTCACGAATTTTACGCGAAATTGGAGAAAACATTGGTGGCTTCGATTAATGCTACTAGAAAACACGACACGTCAGGGTTTTTTAATCTATGTTACGCCTCTAAGAATGATATTATCAATGCTCCTAAGATTGTCGCACATTTTGCAAATGCAGATGTAGAGTTGTCGCCAGCGAATGTATTTACACAACTGGATGAAGGTTTGATTTGTCTTACAATTGTGCCTGATGAGGCAATGGCTATTTTTGGGAACTTGGCACAGGCAAATTTCTTAATTGGGTATGATCTTGTGGCTAAACAAGTTTCATTCTTGCCTAAAGATTGCACGAAGCATTAAGGATTTTAGTTGCGGATGGGGGTTGACAAGTTATATATTTACTTATACATGTAATGAATTTAGCTATTGGCCAGCTACTACTCCCTCCATTTAGTATTAATTGGCTTTTTTTTCTAAAAAGGTTTGTTTTAATTTAATTGTTCAAGTTCTATAATCAAGAGTATTTTATACATATGTTTTCCATTTTATTCTTTGTAGGAATACTAAATACATTCATAGTTATCAAAATTATTAAAAGATGCATAAATTATCTAAATTCTCAAAATCAAAATAAATCATTATTGCTAGTTTTAATTATAAATACTCAATGTTCTATATATAATGCATTAGACAGAGTAATATCAAATTTAAATTGTTAATCATTGCATTGATTATTGTTATTTAAAAGACATACAAAGATAAATATATAAAATGCATCTCTATTTATTATTTCTTAATTGGTGTGTTCAGTCTATAAGGGTCAACTAATATGAAACAAAGAGAGTATTTTTTTATTCCCCCTTTGTTTGTTGGTCTTCAATGTGGCTAGCAGTACTTCAAATGTTGTTCAGTTTTTTAAGAATTATATTTGCTTAGTGTTCTGCTTAGATATCTTTTATGTGTTCAATGATCGTTTAAAATTGAAATCATGTGTTTAGTAGGTCATGAAGTTGATTTTTCTATTTTCGACAAGGCTAGGAAGTCCACAATCTATGTATTTCGTCTAAAAAATTTTGAGGCGATTATAGATGTTTATATATGATTTGATTGAAATTGGAAGAAAAAATAAAGTTGAAATCCAAAAGTATTTCAATATTGCTTATATGCACATGAGTTTCATTCAAGCTAAAAATTGAAGGCAATTCAATAAACACTTGTTATTTCACTACTTTAAAACTTTATTAAATTATCTATTTCAAATTTGAAGTTACAATAGTAATGAATCAATTGTAAAACAAATACTGTATTAATAATTTCCAAATGTTATTCAAAAATTTGAAAAATGTTTGTCCTATATTCAACTCTCTCTTTCTAAGATCCTATCGACCTTCTAAATTATCAATTTTTCTTTTACTAATTTTTTAGAGGTAGGAGAAAGGAAAACGAGGAGAGGTTACAACATCGGAATTGAACCTTCACCAATAAGATCAGAGTTAGGTATTATTCCACCAAACTATCAGTTTATTGCTAGCATTTATGTTAAATTTATTTATAATTCTCAAATTTACCTACAAGATATTGGTAATACTATTTGATTAAATTTTCCAAGGAAAATTATATTCCCAAAATTTTGTCCAACCAAACATAAAAAATATAGAAAAGCATTTGCTGAAAAAATATTTTCCTCCCGAAAGAACCCTTCAGACGCATATATTTTTCCACCTTAGAAAAGAGCGACATGATTTCTAGTAATTTTAATGCAATGTCATTGCTTTCCCAGTTCCAATTCCCCATCATTATACCTCTCTTCGCCTTGTTAATCCTCCAAATTCTCCAACTTTACATTTCCATAAACACCTTAAGTTTTACATAGGAACTTCTGCAGTTCTCGTTCATCAGAATATTTCTCTCTCCGGAAGTTGTATGTCGAATTGTTGTTTCAACTGTTGTTTTACTTAGTTTGGGTTCGATCCTTTTCGCTTTCTCAGTTTTTGCTTCAACCTCATCCATTGAAGCGTTCATAAACCTTATCTTTACCTCATAGAGAAGTAGAGGGGATTTTTTAATGGATCGTCGGCTCAAGACAAAATCAATCTACAAAAATATGTAATGAAAGCACAATGATAATAGAAACCAAAACAACATACTAATAGAACAATATTACAACAAAATAATATTATTATCAAACCACACAAAACCACAAATATAAACAAAAATTGAAGGGAAGAACAAGGAGCTATAACACTAGTCCTACGACTACTAATAGCACAACAAGATAATGAACTTCTACCCACTTATGACACACTTCCATATACTAACCTTGTCACGACCCGAGTCGAGGCCCTGACCACAATGGATATCCCGAACCATGAAGGTCCGAGAAGACTCCTTAGAATTCTATCAAAAGCATAATTCATATAAATTGTGGAAAGTATATAAAGAAAGTTAAGGAAGTCTAACTAACAAGTTTTAAAACTAACATCATAACAAAACATTTGTTTAATCTAGTCTACGAAGCCTCTATTAATGAATAAACTGTCTAGGTTGGGACAAGGCCCTAGCCGTACCATAAAACTGAAAAAAACTAATGTCCAAATAAAATGTCTTCCGAAGGATGGACGGCTCACCAACTTTGATGTTTCGGTAGATCCAACTGTTGTGCTGGTCCACTAGTCTATGCTTTAGAACCTATATGATGAGACAATGCAACTGCCCGAGGGCGATCAATACTTCAAATGTATTGGCATGTAGAATGGTCAAAGAAAATATCAATTAAATAGCAATAATAGAAAAAACTCTAAATAAAACACATCATGGGGTTAGAAGCCAATTTAGCAAAGTGTAAAGTGTAAACACAAACTATGAGTTAAACGTCTGCTTTCTGGGATACTAGTCTAATTTCTATAGTTCTGAGCTAGATGGTGTCCTCGACATCTTCGAAAATACCACGGGCTATATGAGGTTCGGCTTTAACTCGTCAGCCAAGCCCCAAATCCAAGTTTGCCGCGAGGATTAGAGTCACTGAAGTCTAGTGTACCAATAGCATAAAGTAAGTATACAATGATTATCCGTATTTCATGACATAATAAATATCGTGTCAGCAAAATCTGATTTTGGGTTATAAGCTTTTCAGCTCATGCCTTCTCGGTTAGCCATCTAACTCTCTTTAGGCCCTTATTTTAGTCTCTTTAAAACATTAAATTTTTCTGAAAATTGATTCTATCTCTGAATGACCGTCTCTGATTTGGTACCGTCATACAAAAACTTGCATGTCACATGAGTCATATTATACTCTCTTTAATCTCTTACATGCCACGGTTCATTGACCACCATAAAGAAGTTTAAAGGTCATATAATAATGTTCTTTCAATTCAATGTGATATTTTAGGCAAAGACATTTCTCATTCAAGATTCTTTCAAAAATCTTAAAAGAAACTCAACTACTCAATTGTGTTCAAATAACACCATATTAAACCGGAGTAAAATTAATACGAGGAATACTCTTCGAAACATGTCTACATGAATAATTACGTAAAGAAAACCAATCACAACTTCATTCTGTTCATCACAATCTAGTATGTATATACTTAACAAAAATTCATAATTGAGACATAAAAGCAAATTTGAAAGCATGCACTTGTAGTTAAGTGAAATCCTATTGGTGCATTTTAATATTAAGATTAAATTGCATGATAATTGATTGACATAAAGTGAACGAAGTGGTGTCATTATATTTTGATAACTCTCTTAACTTTTAACATTTTACTTGTCTATATAATTGATTGACATAAAGTGAACAAAGTGGTGTCATTATATTTTGATAACTCTCTTAACTTCTGACATTTTACTTGTCTATTATCTACCATATTATTTTTTGTCTTTAATCTTATGAGTTAGTGGTAAGAATGTGGCGATGGCTATATTACACCAACAAATCCCTCAACTTAAATACTAAAAAGAGTTTTAAAGGACATAATTTAAAACCTCATAAATTTTAAGTCGTTCTACATACTTTTGATAGAGAGAAATTTAACAAAACTTAACCTTGGACTCTCCTACAGACCTTGCTAATTTTCTTGACTTAGATAGGGAGAGGAGAATGTTCTGATGTTGATTTAGGGTGAATCCCAATTAGCAAAAATGTACTAGAATATTAGGGAGATATTTAAATGTATAAGGACCAAAATGCCTCAATGGATACTTTAAAATTTTGGAAAATTCGTCAGGAAACCAGGGGGGTTGTGGCGAGACCCATCGCGAGGCCCCTACCTGCACGACACAAGGCTCAATGCACGCCAGGCCCTACAGAGCATGATCCCCATCGCGTGCTGGCACTACAAGAAAATGAAGATACGACGACATTTATTTGTCGACATTTGAAATAAATGTCAGAAAATGAAGAATTTCTTGACATTTATGAACAATTGTCGTAAAATAATGACATTTGATATCAAATGTCGTAAAAACAATGACATTTGATCAAAAATATCAATAAAATAAGAACATTTGTTGCAAAATGTCGTTGATTTTAGCGACATTTAGCAAAAGAGTCGAGAAAATAGTGACATTCGATGCAAACGTCGAATATATTATGATGTTTAATGTAAATTTCATTGATTTCAGTGATATTTAGCGAAAATGATGCTAAAATAGTGGCATTTGATATAAACATCTGATATATTAGATGTTTATTACAAATATCATTTTTAACAACAATTGACAAAATTATCGTTAAAACATATAATTAATTGCTAATTATTGATATCTACACCTAATTTTGATAATCTTTTTAAGTTATTCATAACTATTTATCTCCGGGCTATACGATTTATACCAAATTTACTGTATGATAACAAGTGCCTTATTTTTTTTTTTTGTTCAATATGCCTTAAACTCTCTATAGGATAACAAAAGCCTGTAATCATTACAATACCTGTTATGCAAAAGAAAATTTTTTCTTCCTCCTTCAGAGAAGTTGAAAGATACCAAAAGATTTAGTTGTGAATGGTCTATATAATTCAGTCACTCTACAATCGCCTCTTCTCATATTTTAATTATGTGAATGGTTTGTTTTCTTCTCCATTATAATTTTTTTTTTCTTAGAGCCACCATTTCACTGTGGATTCAAAGATTTTTGGATATTCCAGTTGAAGCGAGAAGGGTCGAAGCAAGAAAATACAATTATAGGTTATGATTTCAGCTCAAATTCAATTATTATAAGTATCTTAATTGGGCTTTTGAAGGTGCTATTTAACACTGATGGAAGAGAACAACAGTGTTGGAGAAAATTGCAAACTGACAATTCCATCCCAGAATCAATTCGAACAACATCAAACTCAGCCCCTACAACACTAACCAACAATTTTATGTGTATTTTTAGCTTTAGCAGTATTGAATGATAAATATGATGTATTCTCAGATATGAAAGTGTATAAGAATTGTAATTACCTTATTTATAGTGTGTCCTTGGATCTATCTAAATTTTAGTTTATCTCAAATTCTCCATTTCCAATGTATTTATTGTGTATTTTATTTGTATTTCTATATTTAAAAATATATTTTGTAAAAGCAACCACAAGTGGTGGTTGCTTTACATTAGCAAATGAATTTAAAATATTATGCAAAAATCGACCACTTGTGGTCACTTTTATTAAAAAAAATTAAATTTTTTTTTTTTAAAAAATGACCACAAGTGATCGATTTTTGATTAAAAAATAAATAAATAAAATATTTTGAAAAAGTGACCACTTCTTTAAAAAAACTAAATCAAAAAAATTTTAAAAAAAGCAAAAATAAATAAATAAAAGATAATTATTTATAAAAACCGACCACTTGTGGTCGCTTTATGATTTAAAAATTAAAAAGAAAATATGTTGGAAAAGCGACCACTTGTGGTAATAATATGCATACATTGTGTATGGTGTAATTATATACTAATGTATATGTTATGTATATACTACATATTTAGAACTTGGTAGTCGATAGTAAGTGATGTGTGTGTGTGCATGCGTCTCATGTATTCTGTTGAATTTTGTTGCGAAATATGAGCAATTAAGGAACACTACTAAAAGAAATAGTTTTTTCGATCACAAAAATCGACCACAGCTTGTGGTCGTAGTAAAAGTGACTACATGTGGTTGTTTTTTTAATTTTCTTTAAAATTATAAAATAATCATTTAATAATTTTTATATTAATTATTGTTTCTTTAGAAAGAGTATTTTTTTAAAAAGCGACCACTTGTGGTCGCTTTTTGATTTTAAAAAACTGCACCAGAAAATAATTTAAAAAAGTAGTCGCTTTTATTTTAAAAATATAATTGAAAACTATTTTTTAAAAGCGACCACTTTTGGTAAATTTTTTTTTCAAAATTAAATTAAAATATGTTACAAAGTGACCACTTGTGGTAGCTTTTGGAATTAAAAAATAAATAAAAAAAATTATTTAAGATTGCGACCACTAGTGGTCGCAATTTTATTAAAATAATAAATTGAGACCACCTGTGTTCGATTTTCTTTAAAAATTAAACAAAAATATTTATATAAAAACGACCACTTGTGGTCGCTTTTCTATTTAAAAAATCAAAAAAGAAATATTTTTTAAAAGAGACCACTTGTGATCGTTTTTTATTAAAAAAAAATTGCAAAACAACCACTTGAGGTCACTTTTTATTAAAAAAATATATTTTAATTATTATATGTAAAATCAATTATATTATTTTTTTTAAAATTACACTCATTACACGTAGTCGATAAGCAATATAATAATAATAATAAAAATCAATTAAACTTAAATTTTGTAAAAAAGTATAATTATACTAAGAAATATTTTAAATAAAATAAATAAATTACGTTAAATATAATTTTTTGTATAATGAATATGTTTATATCATACAATTGAGGTAATAATATTATGCTATTGGAGTTATAATGATGTGATATGCACATGTAATCGATAATTCATCAGAATATAATGAATGTGTTGTATTATGAGGTAATATACATGTGAATGTGATGTGTGTGTATGTGTGTATGAAATTTGATGAAATATATAAAATTTATGATTTTATGTGATTTGATTATTTTACACCTCCTCGTAGTTGTATTATGGTATTTCTGGGGTGTGGGAGTGATTGACATGATTTTCGATGCATTTTGGTATCAGTTATGTGATATTGTGGTTTTTGATTGCTTCAACAGTCTTATGTGGATATCTTTTGATCCATGCGATGGATGGTCGAACGGACTGCTCCATCAGCTATGGAATATCAATTTTAGACTAGGCAGACCTTTGGTTCAGGTCCTAGTTCACCCGAGCTCATTTGACATATTGGTCAAAAAGTTAAAAAAATTAAAAATATGAGTGTGTGACCCACATTTGATCGAAACGACCTCAGATGAAAAATTCGTCTTTGTCAGCAGATTCAAAATATCGATTTTAGGGTGTTAGCATATTTTGTATGATTTCACGGGTTTTAAATCTAACTTCGATCCTTGATTTAGAAAATTGTAATTTCGGATTTCGGAGACAACTTTGTTAAAACGATATTTTTTGAAAATCCGATGTCTCCATCGCATCCGGAACATTGAATTTAATATGGTTGCATATTTTTTTTGCATGAATTGGACTGTGAACGAATCTCGGGTACCCCGTCAAAATTCAGGGTGAATTGGAAGGGAAAAATCTGGTGCAAATATAAAAAATTCTGCAATATAAATACCTCTTTTTTGACCCTTTTTGCTCATTTTTCATCTCGCCTCTTAAGAGTTAAACCCTAAAATAGCGTGGGAGCTTAAAAGTAAAGTTTGTGGGAGTTTGGGAAGCTAGATTAACGCTTATTTCTTGGTTTCATCACGGATTTAAGGTAAGAATTGACCCTTTTCTTAGTAATTTCTTGATTAAATTTTCAAAATCCCAAAATCTTAGGGTTTGATTTTAAATTTTATTTTTACTCCTTTTCACTTGAATAATATCTTTATCTTATAATTACTAGATTTTCATCAATTTAACCATCTAAACAACTTTAATTGTTGATTTTAACCCGAATTTTAAAGATTTTACCCGGTAAAGCTCAAAAATAATTTTTCTTCGATTGAACCTCGTTTTTTTACTCTATTTAACTTGGGTTTTAAGCTATAGGTTCCTAGAAATATGAGGAACACTTTTTTGAAATAAAGTTTTTATTTTTTCCTTCTTTTTCAAAAATCCATTTTGGGGGTCCGTGTTAACCCCTAATCAAAAGAAGTCAATATGGGTATCGTTGATTTTTTTTTTAGTGTGTAGATTTCATATTTGATGCTTTTAGTGGAGTTCAATAGTTTTCATGAAAAGTAATGTCATGGGTTCGAAGTGTAGTGGATAGGTTTTGGCTTTTGATGTAGGTTATGGCTTAACTCTTTCAGACTGGATTGGGTAGTAAATGATAATACAAAAATGCAAGTTAAGGGTGGAAACTAATCATGAAAAATGGTTAATTATGTGTTGTTCCCATGTAGGGGTCTATATGTGATGTAATTATCGAAATTGAGTTATTATGGGATATGTGTGACCGTGTGGGGTCCTATGTGATATTAATAGTCTTGAATAAATATGAATAATTGTATTGTTCTTTTAAAATGCTTAATATGGTACCATTGGTGTATTTTTATTATATTCATACTTTATTTGGCATATGAGACATGTGAAAATCCATGGATATAACTGAAATAATGAGTGGATATTGGCTCACATGGGTGTGAAAATATATCATTGTGGTTGGTTGTAAAAATACTCAATGTGATTGGTTGTGACCATTTCATCCTCATGTCATACTCATTTATGCAATATTAGTACCACCGTGGAAACATCTAAGAAACACTAGAAACACCTTTTTAACCCCTCCCCCCGAGAGATGTGCCGGAAAGGAGATATTGTAACACCTTATAAAACTCTTTCTGAGGGATGCGTCGAAAAAGAGATATGAGATATGTGGATAGTATATGGGTTGACGAACCCCCCATGGGTCCTGCATTGGGAGGTTTGCCTCCGTAGGTATATGAAGGAATTGTCCGATGATCCTGGAGGTTGTGCGATGACCTCGTGCATCATCATCATCATCATCTTTATCATATACATTGCACTTACTTTATTGTGTTATGTTGTGTGTTATTTCCATATTGACTTGTCATCTATGCATTTATCCTATCTTCTTTTACTTGTATTTGATGATCTTGTATATGCATGTTCCCCCTTGTTCTTCTTATATGTGATATATACGTACTTTTATTCTATCTTGGTGTGATGTTGCAATACATATGAGATATATTAGAACAGTTAGTGCAAGCGTTGTGGGCTATCATTAGGGGACATTTTTTTTATTATAGGTGACATGCCCTTAGTGTATATTTTGTATCCTTTATTTACTTCTTTGCTTGGTCGACCTATGATACCTGCTAAGTATAAGTGAACCGTACTCATGCCTACTGCATCTTTTCGGTGTAGGTCCTCGCTCGAATGGGCGTCAGTTTAATTAACTCGGGCGATTGTTGGATCTTCCAAGGTAGCTGTTGGACATTCATGCGTCTGAAGTTCAACTCTGTCTTCTGAGTATAGTATGTCTTTATTAGTATTCGAAGATAGATATTATTCTTTTATGGTTAATTTTTTTGATGTATTTGACTCTTAGATTGTATTAGTAGTTGACACCTGGTTTTGGACATGATTGGTATTTAGGATAAGTTTTTCTCGCATTGTTATGATTACTTTTATGGTTTGGCTTCATTCTAGAAACCTTACCTTGGGATATTTCTGTCTTTTTCTCTTTTTATATCAGTTTGGGTAATAGGTTTACTTGTCAAGGTACGCTGCGACAAGTGCCATCATGACCATTATTTTTGGGTCGTGTCAAGTTGGTATCAGAGCAGCCAGGTTTTATTGGTCTCAATGATGTAAGAACGGGATGCCTAATAGAGTCTCGCAGATCTTACGTAGATGTTCGTATCTTTCTTCGAGTTGCTATAAGATGTTTTTAGAAACTTCCCTCATTTTATTCTTTGTCGTGCGAAGTTCTTTTATACCTTGTGTTCTGAGTTATGTTTCTCTTTTTCCGCGTGGATAGTGTCGCTTATACTTTTATCATTTGAGATATTCTGCGAGAGATTGGTGGAGATTATTTGTCGATTGTAGGCCTATTGATGCTCCTGTGTTGTCATAGGATCAGTTTGTTGAGGCCTTTCTGGAGAGATTCATGTCTTATAGTTTGAGGGATTGGATGCGGAATGAGTTGGATCATTTGGAGAAAGGCTTCATGACAGTTGCTGATTATGACCATGTTTTCTTTCCCTGTCCAGATATTCCTATGATAGTATTTTCATTGAGTCTGAGAAGACTCAGAAGTTTGTGAAAGGTTTGGATGTCTCCCTTTAGTTGGCTATGTCTCAGATGGTTGTACTTAGGGCTTTCTTTCAGAGTATTATGAATCATGCTAAGATGACAGAGGGTATTCTTCAAGTATCTCAGGGTGGCGCCAAGAAGGTATGTCATTTTTGTGAGTTCAGAGGTCAGTCTCCCCATGGTAGATATTTTAGTGGTTCTCGTGGATAGTGTAGGCTAGTGCAGGCAACCTTCCAGAGTTCAGGTGTTGGACCTTCTAGTTCAGCTATTCAGGGTGGCCATTTGGGCCTTGTTGTGCCTTCTGTTGTTGAGACAGGTCATAGAGGTTGCTATGGGCCTTATAAGACTGGCTATGAGGCAAAGGAATGTCCTCATCGTGTGTTTAGAGCTACTTTTATTCTAGCTGTACAGGGTAGGGGTGCTACCAAAAGTGCGAGGGGTAGAGGTAGTGGAGCTTGTGGGGGTAGCCGTAGGGCCACTTAAGTAGTTGGTAGTCGTGGTTAGTGTTATGCTATACTAACTAGACTTGATCCAGAGGATTCTGATGCTATGATTAGAGGTATCGTCCCCATTTGTTTTAGACCTGTATCTATATTATTTGATCCCAGATCGACTTTCTCCTACGTGTCTGTGTATTTTGCTTCGGGTTTTGATTCTGTTAGTGAGCCTCTTCCCATTCCTATCTGTGTACCTACCCCAGTATGTGATTCTTTAGTAGTGGATCAGACGCATCGATCTTGTGTTGTGACTTTTGTTGGGCGTAAGACTTTGGTAGATTTGCTTGTATTAAATATAATTGATTAATATTATTTTAGGCATGGATTAGTTGGCTCTTTATCATGTGGTCTTAGATTATTTTGCTAAGACTATGGCTTTAACTTTGCCTTGCTAAGACTATGGCTTTTGCTTTGCCGGGTGTGCCAATGATAGGTTGGAAGGTTGTACTTCATTTGGGTCCTAAGAGGGTCATATATTATGTTTAGGCTCGTAAATTTGTTAAGAGGGGATATTTATCTTACTTGGCCCATATGTGTGACACCAGTGTTATTTTACCTCCCTCCTTGGATTCTGTCCATGATGTCTATAAGTTTATGGATGTATTCCCTACGTACTTTCCTGGTATGCCTCCGTATCGGGATATTGATTTCAATATTGATGTTGAGCCAGACACCAAGACCATTTCTATTCTTCCTTATAGGATGGCCCCGATAGAGTTTAAGGAACTGAAGGATCAGTT
This sequence comes from Capsicum annuum, assembly GCF_002878395.1. Classification (NCBI taxonomy): domain Eukaryota; kingdom Viridiplantae; phylum Streptophyta; class Magnoliopsida; order Solanales; family Solanaceae; genus Capsicum; species Capsicum annuum. The sequence goes on along the minus strand of NC_061111.1, from coordinate 247,622,492 downwards.
GTAGAAGTTGTTGGATAAAGGATTTATCTGACCTAGTATTTTACCTTGGGGTACGTCTGTCTTGTTTGTGAAAAAAAGGATAGGTCATGTATTGATTAGTAGCATTTGAATAAGGTGACGATTAAGAATAAGTGTCCTCTTCTTCACATTGATTATTTGTTTGATCATCTTCGGGTGTTGTATTATTTTCGAAGATTGATTTGAGGTTTGGTTATCATCAATTGAGGATTAGAGTTCAGATATTCTGAGGATAGTTTTTTGGACTCGATATGGTCATTATGAATTTGTAGTCATGTCTTTTGAGTTGACCAATGCCCCTACCGCATTCATGGAGTTGATGAATTGGGTGTTTCAACCATATCTCGAATACTTTATTTTTGTATTTATATATGATATCTTGGTTTATTTGGAGCATTTACGGATTGTGCTTCAGAGTTTGAGGGATAAGAAGTTGTATGCAAAGTTCTCTAAGTGCGATTTTTTGTTGGAATTTGTTTCTTTCTTGGATCATATGGTGACTAAGGAAGGTATTATAGTTGATCCATCCAAGGTTGCAACGGTTTGTGATTGGGCTAAACCTACTTTGCCTACCGAGATTTGGAGTTTTGTTAGTTTGGCGGGTTAGTATCGGCGTTTTTGTTAAGGGTTTTTCATCCATTGCAACTCCATTGACTCAAAAGAAGATTTCCTTCTAGTGGTTTGATGCTTGTGAGGCGAGCTTCCAAAAGCTCAAGGATTTATTGACTTCAACTTCTATATAGGCTTTGCCCAAAGAGGGCATGGGATTTACCGTCTTTTGTGATGCTTCAGGTTTTGAGTTAGGTGCTGTGTTGATACAAGAGGGCAAAGTAATTACGTATGAGTCTCGTCAGTTGAAGCCTCATGAGAGAAATTATCTTACCCATAATTTGGAGTTGTGCGTAGTTGTGTTTTCCTTAAAGTTGTGGACGCACTACTTATATGGAGTCCATTGCGAGATATTCTCAGATCTTTGTAGCCTTCAGTACTTCTTTACTCAGTGAGATCTTAATATGAGGCAACACTATTGGCTTGAATTTCTTATGGATTATGATTTGACTATTCTCTACCATCCAGGCAAGGCTAATGTGGTGTGGATGCCTTGAGCCGAAAGTCAACTAGCATGGGTAGATTGTGCATCTTTTGACCTTGGAGAGGCCTTTGGCCTTAGAGGTTCAGTATTTAGCTAACCGGATAGTTAGGCTTGATATTTTCAACACCTGGGCATGTTTTGGCGTTTGTAGAGGCTAGATATTCTTTGATGGAGTAGATTTAAGCTCATCAGTTTGATGATGTTGGATTGAGGTGGATTCTAGATAAGGTATTGAGTGGTGAGGCTAAGGAAGCCTCACTTGATTTAGATATAGTTTTGTAGATTGGAGGCCGAGTTTGTGTGTCGAGAGTGGGTAATTGGATTAGGTTGATCTTGGAGGAGGCCCATTGTTCAAGATATTTTATCCATCTAGGTGTGACTAAGATATATCATTATTTGAGGCAGCATTACGGATAGGGTGGTATGAGGCGAGATATAGAAAATTTTGTGGCTTAATGCCTATGTTGTCAGCAGGTGAAAGACGAGTATATAAGACCTGGTGGGTAGCTTCAGAGGTTACCCATTCCCGAGTAGAAGTGAGAACGGGTCATCATGGATTATATGATTGAAATGCCTCGTACATCTCATGGTTCTGATAGTTCTTGGGTCATTTTGGATTGATTGACTAAGTCAACTCATTTTATTCTGATTCGGGTCTCATTCAGTGCTGAGAGGTTAGCCCCTATCTTCATTTGTGAGATTGTGCTTCTGCATGGTGCGTTGGTGTCCATTATTTCAAATCGAGGTTCTTTTGTTCGCATCTCACCTTTGGACTTTTTAGAATGAGTTGGGTACTCGGGTTTATCTTAGCATAGTATTGCACCCCAGAATGATGTCCAGTTAGAGCAGTCTATCCAGGTTTTGTAGTATTCTCCGCGTGTGTGTGATTGATTTTGATGGCCAATAGGAGCACCATTTGGCTTAGCAGAGTTTGCATATAATAATAGCTACCATTTCAGTATTGATATAGATCCATTTGAGGCATCGCATGGTAGAAATTGTCGCTCCCCAGTGGATTTGTTTGATGCTTTAGAGATGAGACCTCGAGGTGCGGACTTGCTTCGTGAGTCTTTGGTCAGAGTTCAGATTATTCAGGATAGACTTAGAGTGGCTCAGAGTAGGCAGAAGTGTTATGCTAAACGTAGACTTCGTGCCTTGAGATTTGGTGTTGGTGATCGTGTATTCCTTCGAGTTTCACCCATGAAGGGTATGCTGAGTTTTGGGACGAAGGGCAAGCTTAGTGTCACGACCCGAGCCAGGGCCCTGGCCGTAACGAGCATCCCGGACCATGGAGGCCCGAGCGCCTTTCTACATCTGGTAAGCATGCACAATACTCATAAAATAAAGAAAGGATGCGGAACTATAAATCACTACGGAATCATGGTCATGTTTTGAGTTAAGTACGTCAATACGGAAGAAAATCCATCAACATTTAGACAACATCTGCTCCTATTTGCAAAATCTCTAATAAATATGAAATTAACAACTGTCTTAACTTGCACAAGCCCCCAGTGGACCTAAACCGAAGTAAATAACAAGTGACTGAAAAGGTATAGGCCTTCCAGAATAAAGAAGGCTCACCAACTGCACACTTTAATTCTGTCTGAATAACTCTACAGCTTAGCAGGACCTCTAGAATGAGCGTCAGACCCTGAAATGTAAGGGGAGTCAATACAATTATACTGGTACACAGAGTAATCCAAAATGATGCATTTTTATACAACATAAGTGAGAGCACTTTTTAAACAATTTATATATGATATATGAAAACATATGGGCATATTTAAAAGACTTTGGACAATGATCTAAAAATCATGACTCACTCTTTATCCTACTTATGATCTAGATGGTACACCCTACAACTCTACTATTCCACGGGCTATATGGAATCGCCCTTAACTCGGAGGCCAAGCCCCCAACCCAAGTTTTCCGAAAGGGTTGGGGTCTCTGCTTCTCTACTATGCCATTGGGCAGTCGCCAACGTACAATTTCTCTTTCAGGTATTATAAACCCGTGTCGGCAAATCATGGTTTTGGTCAATGAGTCGATTGACTCATGCCTTCTTCGGGTAGCCATCTAACTCTCTTAAGCCTAGTTCTCTTAAGCCTAGTTTTATCTTCTTTAAACAATATCTTCTTCATCTTCAAGTTATTTCTTTCTTAAGAATCTTTGGGCACAAAAATATAGGGTATCGTCATACCCAGACTTGCAAGTCATGTCACACATCTCTACTGCCCTTATCTTACTTCAAAGATATTTATTGACCACCCAAAACAATTCAATTATCAAATCAAAGTTCACCAGTCAAAATATTCATAATCAACAATTTTCTCTGAAATACTTTTATCTACGGTGGTCCTCTTTTTCGATCACTTTCAAACCAATCGAAATCGGAAACATGATCATCATAAAATAAGTAAATCACTCTTCCATTATCTCATGAAAAACAATTCAATGTATACATAAAAGGCTCAAATGTTTAACAATTTGCGTAACCCATTTTCAACATAGGAAATCAATACAATTTCATAGTAAAAGAGGGAATTACATAGCCCATGCTCTCATTTAAGTTCACAATCTAAGAATCATCATAGCCATATGAAAACAATTCAAATTTTAGGGATTCATACCATAGTTTTCGGAACACTTCATCATGATGTATTAATTTTAACACAAGTTTATCAATAATCTTGAAACAATTTCATATGTACATATATATATCCTTTAAAATAAATTTGAAAACAAAAAATCAATGCCCATGGGGTTTATGATAGTCCCACGTACCTTAGATTCCTTAGGAGGGAGAGTGGAATCCGAATCTCAATTAAGTTCTTGGAATTCTTAACTTTAATAATGAACTTTTGATCTTAGGGGAAAGGACTAGGGTTTTGATTTGAGAGATTGTAAGTGATTTATGATGTGTTTAGCACCAAAAATGATTTAATTTTGTGTTTGGGACAATTGGGGTGAAGGAAAATGACCCATTTGCCCTTAAAAACACGGGGCTTGATAGCAAAAAATACACGGGCCAGACTAGTCAGGGTGCTGCGGGCTCCGGAGCTCCGCTCTGGGAAAGGCACCGCGTTCTCCATCGCGGGCTCACCCAGGTGCGGGACTGGGCGGGGCACCATGGTCATATCGCCCCTAGCTGCTATTTTTGAGTTCTAAACATGCCCTTATGCTTGCCCAAAAATTCTGAAACTTACCCGTGATGTACCATTGACTTCCCCGATCATGAATCACCTTAAAAATTAACTTTTCGAGGTCAGAAAGGTCGAAAATAAAATCATCAAAGATTAGGAGCTCAAAATGTGACTAGGTCCTTTTCTTAACACTTAGAAATAAAAACATCATTCAAGTTGTCAGCTCAATAAGTATGCTTCAAAGTTCTATCGAGTCGAGAAACTTACAGGGCATTACAATACTCCCTTTGGGATCATTCATTCCCGAATGATGGCTTAGGACACAGATAAGCATGGTTTCAAACATACCAAGTAAAAAGGAAAAATATAGAGAGAGCAAATGAGTGACACCTTCTATGTCATTGCCCACTATCTCAAAGAGGTGTGGATATCTAGTTCGGATGTCATATTTTGACTCCTAAGTAGTTTCCTCCTCTTTTTTATTCTTCCACATCACCTTGACCGAAGCTATTTCCTTACTCCTCAACTTTTGAACTTGGCGATCCAAGATTGCAACAGGTTCTTTCTCGTATGACAAGAAGTCTTTCACATTGATCTCCTCTATAGGAAACACTAGGGAATGATCTCCAATACACTTTTTCAACATAGATACATGAAATATGGGATGAACAAAAGCCAGATTTGTGGGCAACTCTAACTCATAAGTTACCTCGCCTATCCTTCTCACAATCTGATATGGTCCTATATAACGAGGACTCAGTTTCCCCTTCTCTCGAATCGTATGACTCCCTTCATAGGGGAGACTTTTAGAAACACCCAATTACCAACCTCAAATTCTATCTCCCTTATTCTAACATCGACGTAGGACTTCTGTTGACTATGCGCTATCTTGAGTCATTCTCTAATGATTTTCACCTTTTTCATTTCTTGATGAACAAGATTAGGCCCAAATAATTGCATTTCACCCACTTCATACCACCCAATTGGTGATCTATATCTCCTCCCATAAAGTGCTTCAAAAAGAGACATCTTAATACTGGCATGGTAGCTATTATTGTAGGCGAACTCTATCAATGTCAAATAATTTACCCAACTACCTTTGAATTCAATTACCCAAGATATCAACATATACTTAAGGGTATGGATGGTGCGTTCCACTTGTCCATCGGTCTGAGGGTGGAAGGCTACTCAGGTTCACTTGGGTACCTAAGCCCCTCTGAAAAGATTACCAAAACTGTAAAGAGAATTTCGTACCTCGATCGGATATAATGGATACTGGCGCCCCATGCAAATGAACTATTTCCTTAATGTACAGCTTGGCATAATCATCTCTCAAATAGTTAGTCCTTATAGGCAGAAAGTGAGCTGACTTGGTCATCCGTTCTACAATCACCCAAACTTGTTGACAATTTAAACACTTAGAAACAAAATCAAAAACTTCACATTTCATATTATTCCACCAATATATAGCCTTAAGGTCATGATACATTTTAGTAGAGCCTGGGTGAACAACATACCTCGAAGTGTGAGCTTCATCGAGGATCCTTTCTCGTAACCCTTCTATATTTGGTACAATAACATACCTTGATATCTCTAAACACCATCACCGCTAATTTCAAAAGCAATCACCTTCTGCTGACCCACATCACTCTTAATCTGCATCAAAATGGGGTCCTTGGCTTACTTCTCCTTAACTTCCGCACATAGGGAATATTTAACTATTTCATGCACAACCACTCCTCCATATTTGAAATCCAGAAGTAGCATCCCCAGATTTGCAAGCTAGTGAATATCCTTCACCATCTCTCTTTTTCCTTCCTCTACATGAGAAAGACTGCCCATAGATAATCTGCTGAGGGCGTCCGCTACCACATTCACCTTTCCTAGATGATAGTGCAGGCTCATGTCATAATCCTTCAATAGTTCCAACCAACGCCTCTGCTGAGATTTAATTCTTTTTGTGAGAAAACATACTGTAAACTTTTGTGGTCAGTAAATATATCAACATGTACCCTATAAAGATAGTACCGCTAGATTTTAAGTGCAAATACTACAACCTCTAAGTACAAGTCAAGGGTGGGGTAATTTCGCTCATGCACCTTTAACTATCTAGACACTCAAGCTACCAATTTACCATGTTGCATAAGTACACAACCAAGTCCCACCCGGGATGCATTGTAGTACAAAACAAAACCCTCTGTACCTTCAGGAAAGGTCAAAATAGGTATAGTAGTCAACTTGTCTTTCAACTTCTCAAAACTATTCTCACAGAAGTCAGACCACAATAATTTCACCTTTTTCTGTGTCGACCTGGTAAGTAGAGAAGCTATGGAATAAAAACTCTCTACGAACCTTCTGTAATACCCTGCCAAACCCAAGAATCTCCAAATGTCGGTTGGAGTTGTGGGTCTGGGCCATTTTCTCACTACCTCAATCTTTTGGGGATCAACTTTAATTCCTTCACTAGACACAATCTATGATCTTTGAGGGTCTAAAGGATGATTAGGAGGTGGCTGACATGATCCTCCTCACTCTTAGAAAAAATAAAAAATTCATCAATAAAAACTATGACAAACAGATCTAGGAACTGACAAAACACCCTATTCATTAGGTCTATAAAAGCTGCAGGGGCGTTAGTCAATCCAAAGGACATGAATAAGAATTCATAATAACCATATCGGATTTGGAAAGCTATTTTGGGAATATCTGTCTCTCTAACCCTCAACTAATGATACCCCGAATGAAGGTCTATCTTTGAGAAACACTTATCTCCCTGAAGTTGGTCAAAGAGATCATCAATTCTACGAAGGGGATATTTGTTTTTTTATAGTGAACTTATTTAACTGATGATATTCTTTACACATATGCAAGGAACCATCTTTCTTACGCAAAAAGATTACAAGTGCACCCCAAGGAGAAACACTTGGACGAATAAAGACCTTGTCAAGAAGATCTCTTAGCTGTTCTTTCAACTCCTTCAATTCTGCAGGAGCCATTCTGTATGGTAGAATAGAAATAGGATGGGTGTCTGGCAATAAATCAATACCAAAATATATCTCCCTATCAGGTGGTTTTCCTGGGAGATCATTGGGAAAGACTTTCAAGAATTCATTTACTACATGGACAGACTGGAGAGGAGAAATCTCAGCACTGGAATTCTTGACCCGAATAAGATGATGCAAATGACCCTTCGATATAATTTTACATGCTTTGAGATAAGAGATGAATTTTCCCTTAGGTGTTAAGGAATACCCCTCCCACTCTATCACAGGTTTATTTGGAAAAGAGAAAGTAACCTTTTGATTTCTACAATCTAGCGTGGCATAACACGAATAGAGCCAATCCATTCCTAAAATTGCATCAATATCAACCATATCAAGCTCTACCAGGTCATCCACATTATCACAATTATAGACAGACACGACATAATTTCTGTACATCCTTCTAGCAACAAGAGAGTCACCAACAAGAGTAGAAACCGAGAAAGGTTCTAAAACAACCTTAGGTTCAAACCCAAAACTAGCTTCCACATACAGGGTCACATAAGACAAGGTAGATCCAGGATCAAGTAACACATACACATCACGAGAGAAAATTTGTAACATACCCAAGACCACATCAGGTGAAGCCTTTGCATCCTGGTGGTTGGACAAGGCATACAACCAGTTGCTACCACTTTCGGTAGCTAAAGTAGCAGCCTTAGGAGGAGGAGGAGCGATGGAATTATCCTGAGACTTATCACCTCCAAAGTTTCCTTTCACCGCGGGGCAATCCCTTTTGATATGGCCTAGAGGGCCACATGAATAGCAAACAAGAGTACCAAAGTAGCACGATTTAGGATGATCCTTCCCATATTTTCCATAATGGGTGTATGACTAAGGAGGTTGCGCTACACTCCCTTGTGACTGCGTACCCTGTACTCTCGATCGATGACTAGGCTAAAAATTTTGAAAGCATCGATCCGTTGGAGGTTTGCACACTGGAGCGCTGGCTGATGACTGGGAATGACTCCAAAACTTTTTTTTCATCCACCTGTTACACCAATTACCATCTTGGTAATGACTATGGTTTTGGTCTGTAGGTCTGTCCCTCTTGGCCTGTCTATCATTCTCCCTTGCTTCAGCAACCCTTTTATTTTTATCCTCAACCTACTGCATGTGAATGGATAATCTGGAGAATTCCATATCTCTATTCAATATTTTCCGTTTGCACTCCAATACAAAGTCATCTGAAAGACCGGATGTAAACTTCCTCATATTGGTCCTCATATTTCCTGCCATTTCTGAAGCATAATGGGATAATTGATTGAATTTTAGGGTGTACTCCTTGATGTTCATCTTCCCCTGCTTCAAATTCATGAACTCTTTAGCCTTGGACTCTCTCAACTCCTAGGAAAAGAATTGGTCCAGGAAAGCTTCCATAAATTCACTCTAAATAGAGGGCTCAACACTATCTCTCCTTGAATGTTCTCACTCACTGTACCACTAATTTTCTACCTTCTTCAATTGATAAGTCGCTAGTTCAACCCCCTCCACTTTATCCATATGCATCAGTCAAAATTTTTCTCCATCTTGTCTATAAACTCATATGGATCCTCCTCCACCTTTGTACCAGTAAACTTAGATGGGTTGAACCTTATAAATTGATCCACCTATGTAGTCGGATGCACCAGAGGTAGAACCAACATCCTTCAATCGTCGGGTCTGTGAACCCACAAATGGTGCAATCATATACATTGACTGACTGAACTCAACATTCGATATCTTTTTCTGGAGAGGTTAGGTGTAGTTTGTCTCAGACCGAAGAGCCCTAGGTGCCCTGGGTGGACTGGTCTGAATAGGAGGGACTCCTGGAGAAATAATCAATTTAGGAAAGTGATCCCTATTACGTGTTCTCATCCCATGGGTAGGACGAGCATCTTCAGTTTAAGCATTCTGTTCATTGGAGCGACGTGGAGGCATGATAGCTTTTCTTAAATACAAGAGACCATTGATTAGGGGACATTCAGACTCTACAGCACGAAGTAAATCACAAGGAACAAAATTATTCCTAAATGCCTAGCAGCTACCTGCTTATAAGTGTGGCGCTCTACGCACCCATAAACAAGACTCTACCTAACATGATTTCGCAGACACCCTGTGACCATGAACCATGCTCTGATACGAATTTTCTCACGACCCGAGCTGGGGCCCTGGCCGTAACGAGCATCTCGGACCATGGAGGCTTGGGCGCCCTTCTACATTAGGTAATCATGCACAATACTCATATAATAAAGAAAGGATGTGGAACTATAAATCATTACAAAATTATGATCATGTTCTGAGTTAAGTACATCAATACGAAAGAAAATCCATCAACATCTAGACAACATTTGCTTCTTTCTACAAAATATCTAATACATATGAAATTAAAAAACTGTCTGAACTAGGACAAGGCCCCCAGTAGACCTAAACCAAAGTAAATAACAAGTGACTGAAAAGGAATAGGCCGTCCAGAATAAAGAAGGCTCACCAACTGCACACTTCACTTCTGTCTGAATGACTCTATGACTTAGCAGGACCTCTAGCTGAGCCTCAGACCCTGAAATGTAGGGTAGGTCAATACAATTGTACTGGTATGGAGCAATCCAAAATAATACATTTTTATACAACATTAGTGAGAGAAATTTGTAAATAATTTATATATGATATATGAAAACACATGGACATATTTAAAAAACTTTGGACAATGATTTGAAAATCATGACTCACTTTTTATCCTACTTCTAAGATAGATGGTACACCCTAAAACTCTACTATTCCATGGGCTATACAGAATCTACTCTTAACTCGGAGGCCAAGCCCTCAACCTAATTTTTTCACAAGGGTTGGGGCATCTGCTTCTCTACTACGCCATTGGGTCATCGATAGTGTACAATTTTTCTTTCAGGCATTATAAAACCATGTCGGCAAATCATGGTTTTGGACAATGAGTCCATTGAGTCATGCCTAATTCGGGTAACCATCTAACTCTCTTAATCCTAGTTTTAGTTCTTTAAACCACATTTTCTTCATCTTCAAGTTATTTCTTTCTTAAAAATCTTTGGGCACAAAAATATAGGATATCATCATACCTAGAATTGCAAGTTATGTCACACATCTCTACTTCCCCTATATTACTTCAAAGATATTTATTGAACACCCAAAATAATTCAATTATCAAGTGAAATTTCACCATTCTAAATATTCATAATCGACAATTTTCTCTGAAATGATTTTGTCTATGGTGGTCATCTTTTTCCATCACTTTTAAACCAATCAAAACCAGAAACATGATCATCATAAAACAAGTAAACCACTCTTCCATTATCTCATTAAAAACAATTCAATGTATACATAAAAGGCTCAAACGTATAACCATTGGCGTAACCCATTCTCAGCATATGAAATCAATACAATTTCATAGTAAAAGAGGGAAATGAATATTCCATGCTCTCATTTAAGTTCACAATCTGAGCATCATCATAGCTGCGCAAAAAAAAATTTAAATTTTAGGGCTTCATACCATAATTTTCACAACACTTCATCATGATGTAATAATTTTAACACAAGTTTATCAATGATCTTGAAAAAATTTCGTATGTACATATATATATATATATCCTTTAAAACAAATTTGAAAACCAAAAATCAATGCCCATAGGGTTTAGGATAGTCTCACATACCTTAGATTCCTTAGGAGGAAGAGTGGAATCCAAATCTCAATTAAGTTCTTGGAATTCTTGACTTTAATGATGAACTTTTGATTTAGGAGAAGGGACTAGGGTTTTGATTTGAGAGATTATAAGTGATTTCTGATGTGTGTAGCCCCAAAAATGATTTAATTTCGTGTTTTGACAAATTGGGGTGAAGGAAAATGACCCATTTGCCCTTAAAAATGTGGGGCTTGACTGCAGAAAAACACACTAGCCAAACTAGCCAGGGCATCGCAGGCTAAGAAGTGCCGCTTTGGGCGAGGCGCCATGGTCTCCATCGCGGGCTCACCCAGCTGTGGACTGGGAAGGGCGCCACGGGCATATTGCCCTGAGCTGCTGTTTTAGAGTTCCAAATGTGCCCTTACGCTTTTTCAAAAATTTTAAAACTTACCTGAGATGTACTATTGATTCCCTGATCATGAATCAACTTAAAAATTAAATTTTTGAATTCGGAAAGGTCGAAAATAAAATCATCAAAGATTAGGAGCTCAAAATCTTACTATGTCCTTTTCTTAACACTTTGAAATAAAAACATCATTCAAGTTTTCATCTCAATAAGTATGCTATAAAGTGATATCGAGTCGAGAAAATTACAGGGCATTACACTTAGCCCCAAGTATATTTTCGATTTGAGAAATTTAATGAAATATGTGAAATTTGTGATTTTATATAATTTGGATATTTTACCCCTCCCCATAGTTGAATTATGGTATTTATGAGGTGTGGGAGTGATTGACATAATTTTTGATGCATTTTGGTATCGTTTATGCGATATTGTGGGTTTTAATGGATTCAAGAGCCTTAGTTTGGACTTATGTAGATATCTTTTGATCTATGCATTGGATGGCCGAACGGACTGCACCAGTAACTCTAGAATATCAATTTTAGGCTAGGTAGATCTTTTGTTCTGGTTTCGATGCACTCGAGCTCATTTTGGCCTATTAATCAGAAAGTTGAAAATTTGGATATATGGGTGTGGGATCCACATTTAGTCTAAACGACCTCGGATGGAAAATTCATGTTTGCTAGAAGATTCGGAATGTCGATGCTAGGGTGTCAGGATATTTGGTATGATTTTACGATTTTTAAATCTCATTTCGACACTCTGTTTGGAAAATTGTTATTTTGGGTTTTGGGGGTCAACTTTGTGAAAACGATGTTTCTTTATAAATATGATATCTCCATCATATTTGAAATGTTGAATATAGTATGGTTGCAGAGTTCGTTTGTATGTATTAGACTCCGAACGAATTCTGGAGTGAATTTGAAGGGAAAAATCTGGTGCAAATACCAGAAAATCTGCAATATAAATACCACTTTATTCGCCATATTTGATCATTTTTTATCTTGCCTCTCGGGAGTTAAACTCTAAAATAGTGTGAGAGATTAGAAGTAAAGTTTGTGAAGCTTGGGAGACTAGATTAACACCTATTTCTTGATTGTATTATGAATTTAAGGTAAGAATTCACACTTTTCTTAGTAATTTCTTGATTAATTTCTCAAAACCTCAAAAATCTTAGGGCTTGATTTTAAATTCAATTTTAACTCCTTTTCACATGAATAATATTTTTATCTTATAATTACTAGTTTTTCATCAATTTAACTATCAAAACAACTTCGATTCTCAATTTTAACCCGAATTTCAAAGATTTTATCCGGTAAAGCACAAAAATAGTTTTTCTTCGATTGAACCTCATTTTTTACTCAATTTAAATTGGGCTTTTGACTGTAGGTTCCTAAAAAAATAGGTGGAACATTTTTTTGAAGTAAAGTTATAATTTTCCCTTCTTTTTAGAAAACCCATTTTGGGAGTCCGTTTTGACCCCGAACCTAAAGAAATCAATATGGATGTCGTTGGTTTTGTTTTGGTGCATATATTTTATATTTGATGTTTTTAGGACTTCAAGATTGTTTGTGAAAAGTAAGGTCGTGTGTTCAAAGTGTAGTGGATCTATTTTAGCTTTTGAGGTCGGTTATGACTTAACTCTTTCAGACTGGGTTGGGTAGTAATTGATGATACAAAATACATCTTAAGGGTGGGAATTTATCATGAAAAATATCTATTTATGTGTTGTGCCCGTGTGGGGGCCTATATGTGATGTAATTGTCAAAATTGAGTTATTATGTGATATGTGTGACCGTGTGAGGTCCTACATGATATTAATAGCCTTGAATACATGTGAATAATTGTATTGTATTGTTAAAATGCTTAATGTGATACCATTAGTGTATTGTGATTATATTCATACTTTATGTTGCATATGACACGTGAAAGTTCGTGGATGAAACTGAAATAATGAGTGGATATTGTCTTACGTAGTTATAGAAATATATCATTGTGGTTGATTGTGAAAATACTCATTGTGATTGGTTGTGAACATTACATCCACATGTCGTACTCATTCATGAAACATTGATACTAATGTGGTAACATCTAAGAAACACTGGCAACACCCTTTTAAAACCCTCCCCGAGGGATATGTCGGGGAGGAGATATTGTAACACCTTATAAAACTCGTTCTGAGGGATGTGCTGGAAAGGAGATATGAGATATATAGATTGTATACGAGTTGATGAACCCTTATGTGTTCTACGTTGGGAGGCTTGCCTCCGTAGGTGTATACGATGATTGTGCGACATTCCTGGAGATTGTGCGATGACCTCATGCATCATCATCATAATCATATTCATCATCATCATCATCTTCATCATAATGTTGCACTTACTTTATTATGTTATGTTGTGTTTTACTTCCATATTTACTTGTCATCTATGTATTTATCGTATCTTTTTTTATTTGTATTTTGTATTGCCATATGTTCCCCCTTGTTCTTCTTATATGTAATATAATACGTATTTTGTTCTATCTTTGTGTGATGTTGCAATATATGTGATATATATTAGAACTGTTAGTGCAAATGGTGTGGGCTACCGTTATGGTACATTTTCTTATTGCAGGTGACGTGCCCTTAGTGTATATTTTGTATGCTTTATTAACTTCTTTGCTTGGTCAGCCTATGATATCTACTGAGTACAAGTGGACTGTACTTATGCCTACTGCGCCTATTCTGTGCAGTTCCTAGCTTGAGTGCGCCTCAATTTGATTTACTCGGGCTATTGTTGGAGCTTCCAAGGTAGCGGTTAGACATTCATGCATCCGTAGTTCAACTCTATCTTTCTATAGTAGTTATGTCTTTATTAGTATTTGGAGACAGATATTATTCCTTTGTGGTTATTTTTCCGATGTAGTTGACTCTTGGATTGTATTTGAAGTTCTTACACTATTGACACATGGTTTTGGGCATGATTGGTATTTTGGATAAGTTTTTATCCCATTGTTATATTACTTATATGGTTTGACTTCATTCTAGAACCCTTACCTTGGGATATTTCTATCTTTTCCTCTTTCTGTATTAGTTTGGGTAATAGGCTTACTTGTTAAGGTATGCCATGACAAGTGCCATCATGACCCTCATTTTTGGGTTGTGACATAATCGATGAATGATGTAGTCAAAAACTAGTAGAATCTACCCAAACATATTGAATACATACCTTTAATACCCCAGAATTTTCCTAGCTTAAACTCGCCTTGAAAATGTCAAGAATTATCTTTAGAATGAATGATGTTTATTTTGTGTGGAATTCTTTATATTTGAACTTTTCATGGTGTAGGAAATTGAATAATCTTTCCAACGATATAAGATTCGCCTAAATCCAACAATCGAGGAAGAAGTTATGGCTATTTTAAGTTTCAATCGCAAAACACCATCATTTAGACCCTTCGCACGTCGCAGAGTAGTGTTAATTCCTAATTATCATTTTCCAGTGGCCCTCCACGATATTGGCGAGTCACGGAGAAGTCCAATTTCCCATTTGTCAATTTCCAGAGGTCCAGCGCGATAATGGCACGTCGCATCATGTGCCAAATTACATTCCAAAGGGGTACCGCGATGAATCCACATCGCGGCGTCTATCCAGTTTCTAGTTGTTGATTTCTAGTGAGCCACCCCAATAGTGGCATATCACGGTGGCCACCCAAATTAAGAAAATGTACCTTTTCTAGTTCCGTTTAAGAGTTTAAAAAGGGGTATTTTGGTAAATTACCTGACCCCCAATCCATCAAAACACAAGATTTAAGACACTAGGAAGCATTATATGTCATTATTCATCAAAATTTCTCTCATCCAAAACCCTAGGCTTCAACATTCATCTTTAAGAAATCCCAAGATTCCACCATTACTTTTCCAAATTGATTCAAGATTCAAGATTCAAGATTCCTAGACCAAGAACTTCAAGAGTTTACATTCAAGAACACGAATAGTGTCTCAAAAGCAAGTTGTTCATCTAAGTTCATCATCCAAGGTATGTGGGGTTTGAACAAGGATAATTCTTTCATCCTTGTTCCCAAACCTTAATTTTAAATACAAATTTACTGCAAATTATGTGAATTCCTATGAATTTTAAGTTAGGGTTTGTACCCATTATCATTATTTGCAAGATTATGAGATTTCCCATGATTTAAAAGTTGAATTACATGATTATGATTATACTTCCATGCATAGTGATGAAATTTCCAAATTTTAAGATGATTTATGAATGTTTGCATTACCAAGTATGAATTTTGAGACGTTTTAACATAAGTATGATGCTTGGGTCATTAGACCCCAATTAGAGATTGATACTTTAAGACTGTTTGTGCTATAAGCACCCCATACCTAGATTATTTTCAGATTTTAGATAACGATTTGACCTTTTGGGTCCTAAGCTAAGATAAAGAATCCATTTCATTCATATGATTCGAGATTTAAAGAAAAGAAAAAAGCATAATTGATTTTCTTGCAAACCTTTGTGCTAATTTTAATGCAGATTTCCTAAAAGTTCCTAGCAATAAATATGAGAGTAGTATTTAGCATCGAGTTGGGTATGATTCTAAGGTCTCATACCCCAGAACTACATGCCACCATAGGACTAAGATTATTCCCACTTCTACGTGGGTGAATAAGATGGTGATCACTTAAGTTAAGGTTCTATTTTGATGGCAAGGGTAGAACAGCTCTCCCCAATGTGGGCAAGATGTTGGACTCCATGTAAGCTCACATGGTTTGTATCGGTTAGAAGAAACTCCCAAGCCCAAAGTGCCTGAGTCTCAAAGTCTCTAAGTTCCAAAGCTTTTGAGTTTCAAAAGAAAAGAATGATAGAAAAGCTTTTGATAAGACTAAGTATTATGACTTACTAGATTTACAAGTATGATTTGTTATAAATGATTTTATAATTCGACATTATGGATAATCAAGCTTATGTGAGTCATATGCATCCACATGCATTTACTTTCTAATTATGATGATGTTTACTTATGCATTACACCCCATATACTCAGTACATCCACAAAGTGTTGATCCACATTTAAGTCTATGTGTTACATTTTCTAATAATGTAGGTTTAGGTGCTCAGTATCAATAGCATGAATGGTTCAAGCATCTTTATCTATGCTCCCACAGCTGGTGAGTCCTCATGGTTTGAGGGCCTACATCTTTAGATTTCCATCTTTAGATTTCCATCTTTTATAGTATTTGAGTTATCATTTTTAGTTTAGTTCTAGTCAGTTGGGGGTCTATCCCAATGGCTCTCTAGTTCTTTATTATTAGTAGAGGCTTGTCATACTACTAGTTTATTTACAGACTTTTAGTATTTGTTGTTGAGACATTATCTACGATTTATTCAGTTTAGTTTTTGTATAATATAGTATTATTTCTTGATTAGATGATCTTGAAGTAAGGTTCAGACTTAGTA
The DNA here is from genome assembly GCF_002878395.1 of Capsicum annuum. Lineage (NCBI taxonomy): Eukaryota > Viridiplantae > Streptophyta > Magnoliopsida > Solanales > Solanaceae > Capsicum > Capsicum annuum. Next base: position 247,605,715 of record NC_061111.1, on the reverse strand, counting down.
GTATGCTCAAAGGGTTAGCTTGAGGCTACTCATAGCCTTGAGTACCGTGTGACATCTCGGGATCAAATTTTGGGGTGTTACAAACTTGGTATTAAAGCCCAAGGTTTAAAGAGTCCTAGGGAGTTAGACATGTTGCATTACATAGAGTCTTGATCAATGGTGTGAACTGCGCCATATCTATGAGCAAGAGGCTATGGAGAGTGTTAGGAAATCATCTCCTCTTTCATGATCTATCATGCATTCAGTGTCTCTATCTTCTTTTCACTCGTACCTTCACATGACAGAAAATGCCTCCTCGTCGAGCTAACGCCTGTAGAAAAAATAACCTGCCATCCTAGCCCACATATCCCTTGAATGAAAATGTGTCACATATAGAGTTTTAAGATGCCTTTTAGGAGCTATCCCAATCTATGACAACTAAAATTTAGGGCAATCGTCAGGCTGCAGTCCCACCCCAATAGGATAGGGATTTAGCCGCAGCCTATGAGAATGAACCCTCCAGAATTTTTTGGGTTGAAGGTAGGTAAGGACCCACAACTATATCTTGATGAGGTGAAGAAGATCACCTGAATTATGCATGTTTCTAAGGAAGAGAGTGTAGAATTAGTATCCTATAGGCTAAAGGATATTGCATATGACTAGGTGGTGATGTGAAAGAAGAGTAGAGGGGAGAATGCAGCTCCTATGACTTGGCAGATATTTCAGGATGTGTTCCTAGACAAATTCTTCCCACTTGAGATGAGGGAAACTAAGATAGAAGAGTTCATGAACCAAAGGCAGGGATCCATGACAGTGAAAGAGTATTTCCTCAAGTTTAATCAGTAGTATAATTATGCCCCTAATCACATGGCTGGCCCTAGGTCAAGCATAAGTAAGTTTGTGATCGATGTGTTTGGATTAGTAGTTAAGAAGTGTAGGACTGCTATGCTCAATAGAGACATCGATCTTTCTAGATTGATGATGCATGCTCAACAGATTGAGGTAGAGAAGATGATGGAAAGAGAGAGAGTGAATAAGAGGGCTAGTATAGGATAGTTTGAGTATGGTCAGACTAGATCCCATAGAGAGAATTGCCCATAGTTTTAGAATTGTTCGTCTATCCCAGTACCATATTCAACTAGTGCTCCTACTCTCAGAGGTATGCATGAGTAGTGGGGTGAGTCTTTTATGTCTAGATCCCAAAATAGTGTGAGTGTTAAGCCCAATTATCTTCCATATGCTAAGTGTGGTAGACACATCCCGATGAGTGCTTGGCCGAGCAGAAGGGTTGTTTTGGTTGTGGTAAGTTGGAACATAGAATTAGAGAGTGTCCATATGCTAAGCATAGAAATAGAGATATTCGTCCTCAAACTCAGGCTACCAGTGCACCAACCCTTGTAGTTCACCCAGCCTATTCTTAGGGTGCTTCATCCAGTACTGGTGGCGGATAATGCTAGAGTCGGTTCTATGCTCTACCATCCCATTAGGAGTAGGAGGATTCCCTAGATATTACTGGTATATGTTGTGTCTTTCATTTTGATGTGTATGTGTTGTTAGACCCTGGGTCGAGTTTCTCTTATGTAACCCCGTTAGTTGCTGTGAATTTAGAGATAAATTCTAAAAAAATTCTCAAGCCTTTCTTGGTTTCTACCCCAGTAGGTGAGTTAGTTGTTGCTAAGCAAATCTTTTAAAAGTGTCCTATCACTTTCCTTCATAAAGTCATGTTAGTAGACTTGATAGAGTTAGATATGGTTGATTTTGATCTTATTCTTGGTATGGATTGGATCCATTCCTGTTATGCTTCTTTAGATTGTCGCACCCGAGTGGTGAAGTTTCAGTTTCAAAATGAGCCAACCTTTGAGTGGTCCAATAATTCAGTGTCTCCCAAGAGTCATTTCATATCTTATCTTAAGGCCAGAAAGTTGATATCCAAAGGTTTTATTTATCATCTAGTTCGAGTTAAAGATACTAAGTCTGAGACTCAAACTGTTTAATCTATTAATGTATTAAATGAGTTTTTGAATGTTTTTCCAGAAGATCTCCAAAGGGTACCTCCCGATAGGGAAATAGAATTTCGGTATTGACCTTCTCCCAGATACTCAACCTATTTTTATCCCTCCTTATCATATGGCTCCTGCAGATCTTAAGGAGTTGAAGGAGCAACTCAAATATCTTTTAGATAAAGGTTTCATAAGGCCTATATTTCTCTATGGGTCACTCCTATTCTATTCGTGTGAAATAAAGATGGTTCTTTGTATATGTGCATTGACTATCGTCAGATAAATAAAGTCACAATTAAGAACAAATATCCTCTTTCTAGAATTTATGACCTGTTTGATCAGTTACAAGGTGCAAGTTATTTCTCAAAGATAGACCTCAGATACAGCTATCATCAGCTTAAAGTAAGGGAGAGTGACATTCCGAAGATAGCCTTTAGAACCCGCTATCGTCATTTTGAGTTTCTGGTCATGTCTTTTGGGCTAACCAATGCTCTAGTAACATTCATGGACCTCATGAATGAGTGTTCAAGTAGTATCTAGATATGTTTTTCATAGCGTTCATAGATGATATCCTTGTATACCTCTGTAGTGAGGATGACCATGCATACCATCTTAGAATTGTCTTGCAAACTCTTAGAGATCACCAATTGTTCACCAAATTCAGCAAGTGTGAGTTTTAGCTAAGATCAGTAGCTTTTCTTGGTCATAATATTTCTAACGACGGCATTAGAGTTGATCCCCAAAAGACGAAAACTGTAAGAAATTTGCCTATACCTATCTCTCTGTTAGGCATTAAGAGTTTCTTGGGTTTAGCTGGCTATTACCACTATTTTTGTGAAGGTTTCTCTTCTATTGCATCTCCTATGTCTAGATTGACCTAAAATAAAGTTAAGTTCCTATGGTCAGATTCCTACGAGAAGAGTTTTCAGAAGTTGAAGACTCAACTCACTTCAGTCTTAATGTTACCATTACCTGATGGTACCGATGGTTTTATGGTATATTATGATACCTTTAGAGTTGGTTTGGATTGTGTGCTGATGCAGAGAGATAATTTCATAGCCTACGCCTCTAGACAGTTGAAACCTCATGAAAAAAATTACCCAACCCATGATTTGGAATTAGCTGTTGAGGTGTTTGCTTTGAAAATATGGAGACATTATCTATATGGTGTGTATATTGATGTGTTCAAGGACAAAAAAATCCTGCAGTATGTGTTTACTTAGAGGGAGTTGAATCTTCATCAAATGAGATGGTTAGAGTTGTAGACGGATTATGATATGAGAGTATTGTATTATCTGGGCAAGGCCAATGTAGTGGCAGACTCCCTTAGTAGATTGTCTATGGGCAGTGTTGCTCATGTGGAGAAAGATAAGAAAGAATTATCTTAAGAAGTTCATAGTTTGTCTAGATTGGGTGTTAGGCTGGTTGATTCAGGTCAAGGTAATGTTTGGGTTCAGAGTAGTTCCGAATCTTCCCAAGTTTCAGAAGTGAAGGAGAAGCAAAACATGGATCTTAGTTTTGTCAAATTGAAGGATTCGGTTAAAGACTAAAAGGTAGAGGTTTTCTCCCAAGGAGGAGATGCTATGTGAAGATACCAAAGTAGATTGTGTGTGCCTTGTATAGATGATTTAAGGCAGAGAATTATGGTAGAAGTGCATGGTGCACGTTATTCTATTCATCCTGGTGCTACCAAGATATACCGCGACTTGCGGGAGATCTATTGGTGGAATGGTATGAAAAGTGGTATAGCAAATTTTCTAGCCAAGTGTGAAACTTGTCAATAGGTTAAGGTGGAAGACCAAAGACCTATAAGTACGTTGCAAGAGATTGGTATCCCCACTTAGATGTGGGAAGAGGTGAATATGGATTTTGTGACCGGTTTACCCTAATCGTGCCATCATCATGATTTGATTTGGGTTATTATAGACAGATTAACTAAGTCAGTGCATTTCTTGCCAGTTCACACGTCTTATACAATTGAGGATTATGCTAAGATTTATATCTGAGAGTTAGTCAGATTGCATGGAGTTACCTTGTCTATCATCTCAAATAAGGGTACTCAGTTTACTTCCCAGTTTTGGAAAACATTTTAGAGGGGTCTTGGTACCCAGATCCATCTTAGTTTAGCTTTTCATCCTCAAATAGATAGTCAGGCAGAGAGGACCATCTAAACTTTAGAAGATATGTTGAGGGCATGTGCTCTTGATTTCAAGGGTAGTTGGGATGAGAATTTGCAATTGATTGAGTTCGCTTATAATAACAGTTATTATGATAACATTCAGATGGCTCTATTTGAAGCTCTTTATAGGAGAAGATATAGATCACCCATAGGTTTGTTTGAAGTGGGTGAGGCCGCTTTGCTTAGGCCTGATTCAGTGTTTGAGGCCATGGAGAAAGTTAAGTTGATTAGAGAAAGATTGAAAATAGCCCAGAGTCGTCAGAAATTGTATGCGAATGTGAGAAAGAGAGATCTTGAGTTTAAAGTTGGTGATTTTATGTACTTAAAGATTTCACCCATGAAAGGGGTGAAGAGATTCGTCAAAAAGGGGAAGCTTAGTCCTCGCTATGTTGGCCCTTATAGAATTCTGAGTCGTGTTGGGAAAGTAGCTTATGAGATTGAGTTGCCCGCTGACTTGTTAGCAGTTCATCCTGTATTCTACGTTTCTATGCTTAAGAAGTACATCGGTGACTCCACTGTTGTAGTTCCTTTAGAAAGCTCAGATATTCAGAACAATCTTTCTTACAAAGAGATTCTAGTTGAGATTTTAGATCATCAGATCTGTAGACTAAGGAACAAAGAAGTTCCCTTGGTAAAAGTTCTTTGGCAAAATCAGTCTGTTGAGGGCTCTACTTGGGAAGCAGAAGCAGACATGTGAGCCAAGTACCCTCACCTTTTCTCCATAAACTCAGATCCAGCCAAAGGTTATACTCTTCCTTAATTTAGTTCCTTTCTAATCAGATATTCAACAATATAGATGTCCTCATATAAGCTCATGCACTCTCAAAATTTCTCAGAAGCTCAAAATGATTTAGATTCAATTGCTTAGTTCATTTCAGTTATGTATGCTATCTTATGGTCTCAGATTCCTCAGAAATTTTAGCTTAACCAGCAATATTCAAGGATGAATGTTCTCAAGGGGGAGCTATTGTAATACCCCATGATTTTTCCATCTTAAACTTGCCTAAAAAATGTCAAGGATTAGCTGTTAGAATGAATGATATTTATTTTGAGTGGAATTTTTTGGATTTGAACTTTCTATGGTAGGAAATAGAATAAGTTTTCCGACGATATAAGATTCGCTTAAATCCGACAATCGGGGAAGAAGTTATGGCTATTTTAAGTTCCAGTCGCAAAACATCGTCATTTGGACCCTTAGCGCCTCGTGAAGCATTGTTAATTCCTAATTGTCATTTTCTAGTGGCCCTCCGTAATATTGGCATATCACGGAGAGGAACAATTTCCCGTTTGTTAATTTTTAGAGGTCCAGCACGATAATGGCGCATCACACCATGTGCCAAAATGGCATTCCAAAGAGGCACCGCGATGACTCCGTGTTGAGGAGTTTGTCCAGTTTCCAGTTGTCGATTTCCAGTGAGCCACCGCGATAGTGGCGCATCGTGGTGGCCACTCAAATTGAGAAAATACACAATTTTTAGTTCCGTTTAAGAATTTTAAAATGGGGTATTTTGGTAAATTACCAAATTCCCAATCCATCCAAACACAAGATTTAAGCCTCTTAGAAGCATTATATGCTATTATTCATTAAAAATTCTTTCATACAAAATTCTAGGCTTCAACATTCATCTTCAAAAAATCCCAAGATTCCACCATTACTTTTCCAAATTGATTCAAGATTCAAGATTCCTTGACCAAGAACTTCAAGAGTCAACATTCAAGAACATGAATAGAGTCTCAAAAGAAAGTTGTTCATCTAAGTTCATCATCCAAGGTATGTGGGGTTTGAACAAGGATAATTCTTTCATCCTTGTGCCCAAAACTTTATTTTAAATATAAATTTACTGCAAATTATATGCATTCCTATGAATTTCAAGTTAGGGTTTGTAGCCATTATCATTATTTGCAAGATTATGAGATTTCCAATGATTTAAAAGTTGAATTACATGATTATGATTATACTTCCATTCATAGTGATGAAATTTTTAGATTTTAAGATGATATATAAATGTTTGCATTACCAAGTATGAATTTTAAGATGTTTTAACATGATTTTGATGCTTGGGTCATTAGACCCCAATTAGAGATTGATGTGTAACACCCAGCATTTTGGGTGTAGAACAACTCCTCCTACTAAGGGTGCTACTTCAGCTACCGAAAGCGGTCGCAACCGCTTGTATTCCTTATCCAACCGTCAGGATGCAAAGTCTTCCCTAGATGTAGTCATGGGTATGTTATAAATTTTCTCTTGTGATGTATATGTATTACTTGATCGTAGGTCTACCTTGTCTTATGTGACCCCATATGTGGCAGTCAGTTTTGGGTTTGAGCCTAAGGTTATTGCAGAACCTTTTTCTATTTCCACTCTTGTAGGTGATTTTGTTGTTGCTAGAAGAGTATATAGAAATTGTGTAGTGTCTATTTGGTGTCGGGATACCGTGGCAGACCTCACAGAGCTTGATATGGTTGATTTTGATGCTATTTTAGGAATGGACTGGCTCCATTCATGTTATGCCACTCTAGATTGTAGAGCCTAAAAGGTTACTTTCTTTTTTATGAATGAACCAGTGATAGAATCGGAGGGGCATTATTTAGAACCTAGAGGGAAGTTCATCTCTTACCTCAGAGCCTGCAAACTTATATCTAAGGTTTGTTTGTATTATCTGATTCGAGTAAAAGATTCAAATACTGAAAGTCCTTCTCTTCAGTCCATCCCTGTAGTAAATAAATTTCCAGAAGTCTTTCCTGAAGATCTCTTAGGGGTACCGCCTGATAGGGAGATAGATTTTTGTATTGATTTATTGCCAGACACCTGTCCCATTTCTATTCCGCCATATAGAATGGCTCCTACTGAATAGAAAGAGTTGAAAGAACAACTAGAAGATCTTCTTGATAAAGGCTTCATCCGTCCTAGTGTCTCCCCCCGGGGTGCACCTGTGCTATTTGTGTGTAAGAAAGATGGTCTTCTTCGTATGTGTATAGACTATCATCAGTTGAATAAGGTCACTGTCAAAAATAAATATCCCCTTCCTAGAATTGATGATCTCTTTGACCAACTTTAGGGTGTTGAGTGTTTTTCAAAGGTAGACCTTCGCTCGGGGTATCATTAGTTGAAGGTTAGAGAGGCTAACATTCTCAAAACAGCTTTTCGAACCTAATATGGCTATTATGAATTCTTGGTTATGTCCTTCAGATTGAAAATTACCCCTGTAGATTTTATGGATCTAATGAATAGGGTGTTCTATCAGTTTCTAGATCTGTTTGTCATAGTCTTCATTGATGACATCTTGATTTATTCTAATAGTAAGGAGGATCATGCCAATCACCTCCGAATTATTCTTTAGACCCTCAAATATCATAGGTTGTATGCAAAATTTTCCAAGTGTGAATTCTGTCTTAATGTTATTGCTTTCTTGGGGCATATTGTGTCTAGTGAGGGAATTAAGGTTGATCCCCAAAAGATTGAGGCAATGATAAAATTGCCCAGACCCACAACTCCAGTTGATATTCGAAGCTTCTTGGGTTTGGCGGGATATTATAGGAGGTTTTGTAGAGAGTTTTTCTTTGATAGTTGCTCCACTTACTAGGTTGACACAGAAAAAGGTGAAATTTGTGTGTTCTGACTCTTCTGAGAATAGCTTTGAAAGATTAAAGGACAAGTTGACTACTGCACCTATTTTGACCCTTCCTAAGATTACAAAGTGATTTTTTACATACTGTGTTGCATCCCTAGTTGGACTTGGGTGTTCACTTATGTAGCATGGTAAAGTGGTAGCTTATACATCTAGGCAGTTGAAGGTGCACGAGCGAAATTACCCCACCCATGACTTGGAGTTAGCGACTGTGGTGTTTACACTTAATATATGGTGGCATTATCTGTATGGGGTACATGTTGGTATATTTACTGACCACAAAAGTTTACAGTATGTTTTCTCAAAGAAAGAGTTAAATCTCAGGCAAAGGCGTTGGTTGGACTTGTTGAAGGATTATGAAATAAGCCTACACTATCATTTGGGCAAGGTGAATATAGTGGGATACGCCCTCAGCAGATCTATCTGTGGGCAGTCTTGCATATATTGAGGAAGGCAAAAGGGAAATGGTGAAAGATATTCACCGACTTGCAAATCTATGGGTGCTATTTTTGGATTCCAAAGATGGAGGGGTTGTTGTGCATGAAATAGATAAATCTTCCCTTTGTGGAGAAGTTAAGGAGAAAAAGGTTAAGGATCCCATATCGATGCATATTAAGAAAGATGTGGGTCAACAGAAGGTGATGTTTTTTAAAATTTGTAGTGATGGGATTTTAAGATGTCAGGGTAGGTTATGTGTGCCAGATGTGGATGGATTGCAAAAAAGAATCCTTGATAAGGCACATACTTCAAGGTGTGTTGCTCACCCAGGCTCTACTAAGATGTACCATGATCTTAAAAACATATATTGGTGGAATAATATGAAACATGATTTGGCTGATTTTGTTTCCAAGTGTTTGAATTGCCAACAAGTTAAAGTAGAACATTTGAGACCAGGTGGTACTTCCTAAGATATAGATTTGCCTATGTAGAAGGGGAAGATGATCAATAGGGACTTTATAACTAGAATTTCAAGGTCCCAAAACCAGTATGATTCCATTTGGGTAATTGTAGATCGGTTGACCAAGTCAGCCTACTTTTTGCCTGTAAGGACTAACTATTCTGGAGATGATTATGCCAACCTGTATATTGAGAAATAGTTCGTTTGCATGGGGTACCGGTATCCATTATATCTAATCGATGGATAAATTCTCTTCTCAGTTTTGGAGATCTTTTCAGAGGGGTTTAGGTACCCAAGTGAACCTTAGTACTGCATTCCACCCTCAAACTGATGGGCAAGTTGAACGCACCATTCAGACCCTTGAGGACATGTTGAGGGCTTATTTAATTTATTCAAAGGTAGTTAGGTAGATCACTTGCCATTGATAGAGTTTTCTTACAATAATAGCTACCATGTCAGAATTAAGATGGCTCCTTTTAAGGCACTTTATAAGAGAAGATGTAGACAACTGATTAGGTAGTATGAGGTGGGTAAAACTGGGTTGTTTTGTCCTGACCTTGTTCATCAAGCAATGGATAAGGTGAAGATGATTAGAGAACGACTTAAGACAACCCAAAGTCATCAAAAATCCTATGTCAATGTTTGGAGAAGAGATTTAAAGTTTAAGGTGGATGATTTGGTGTTCCTAAAGGTCTCTCTTATGAAGGGGATCATGCGATTTGGGAAGAAAGGGAAGCTTAGTCCTCGTTATATAGGAACATACTAAATTTTTAGGAGAATAGGTGGGGTGGCCTATGAATTAGATTTGCCCGCGAGTTTGGCTTCCCTTCATCCCGTATTTAATGTGTCCATGCTGAAGAAGTGTATTGGAGATCATTCCCTAGTATTTCCTGTAGAGGAGATCAATGTGAAAGACTCCTTGTCATACGAGGAAAAACCCGTCGCAATCCTAGATTGCCAAGTTAGAAAGTTGAGGATTAAGGAAATAGCTTCGGTCAAGGTGATATGGAGAAATCAAAAAGCCGAGGAGGCTACTTGAGAGTCATAAGAAGATATGCGTGCGAGGTACCTGACTCTTTTTGAGACCATGTATGATGATTTAGAAGGTACAAATCCTATACTACTCTTTTTCTTTCATTTAGTTGTTGAAATCATGCTTGATGTGTCCCGAGTCATCATTTAGGGACGAATGATCCTAAGGGGAGATAATGTAACACCCCGCATTTCAGGCTAGGACGTAAACCATTATTTCTATGCGTAAATCATGCAAAATCCATAAATCCAATGTGAATGTAGTGTTTTAATCAACTATATAGTATGGGAATCTAGTTGAGCATGAATTAAGATCATAGAGGTCCCTTAACTCAAGGACGAGTAAAAAGCCTTCCTATCGATTGAGTTTTGGTGAGCGTTTAAACTTGGGTCAACTTAAATCGACCATAACGTTTTGTTTATATAAAATTAGAGGGCCTACTATTTGAGTCATCTTTCCAACGCCACCAATTTTACCTAAATCTGATATCGAGGTAAAAGTTATGGCTATTTTACAGTGAGCTATCCGAACTGCCAAAGTGCGAAGGGGAGGCCAACAAACCATCGCCCAAACCTTCGTAACTGAGGTAGTAATTTTGTTTTCTAGCTAAAAAGTGATGGTTTGAGGGACGGTCTATCCCTGGGATGACGGTTTGTCACCCATACCTTCCTAAACCTCCATTTTGCGATCTAAAGCAGTTTTTAAAGGGATTATTTGGGTATTTTCCACTTTTTTAACACCTAATTACATCAAGTCAAAGGACATAACTCGTCATTCACCGATAGCATCAAAATTAGGGTTTTTCCCAAGAACAAGAAAACAAAACCAACCTCTAAGTTCAAGATTTCTAAGGAACGAATCGAGATTCGAGTTCTTCTCTCTAAAATAATTAATCTAAGGTATGTGGGGTTGTCCTAAATATCAAGGGCATAATTTTGATACGAACGTAAAAAAGATTTTTTTATAATTATGTAAGTATGTATGCCATTATTAGTGGAGTTTCATTTTAACACAAAAAGCATACATTGTGATATGGTTTTGAGAAGAATATTGAAAGATCATGGGGTTGTTTGCTTATATATCTCAATTGTTGAATTTGTGGACATGTGACTTGAATTTTAAAAGGTGTTATGAAAATTAGTTGTGAATCCTTTATTCCCCATGATGGTGTTTATGAACCCCACATAATGCTATTGTTAAAGTATTGAGAGCATGAGTTTTAAAACCCCTTTTTATCATGAAAAAGTGTTTGGCTAATGTTGTACTACTTGGTAAATGTTGAAGTTTCTTGACTATTTTATGTTGGGGAATCGATATGCATATGTTTGTGTGTGGGAGTCTTGTTGGTTTTCATATAATAACTTGCATAAAATGTGTGGAGGAATTGCCTCGAATGAAAAAAGAAAGAGAATGTTGTGAGTATAATGTATGTTTTGTCTTATATCAAACTTAAAGCTTAATTTGATGTGAGTTAGAAGGTTACCCGAAGAAAGCACGAGTCAGATGACTCTATGTTAAAAACCGTGAATTATCGACATGGGAACTTGGTACCCTGTTATGTGATATTGTGTACCTAGTACTATGTCATCCCAAATTGGGACCAATGGTTAGGAGCCCTGCTTTGTGATCTTGAGCCAAACCACGACATATTGACTTGATTGGGGTTGTGGCACCCTATTGTGTAATCTTGTATGTCCTTCTCTCACTAATAATATAATCTTGGCGGCAATCGAGAATTGGTAGTTGGTGAAAATATGAAATTGTAGGGTGTACCATCTAGCTTAATAGTTCTGCATTTTTGTTGAAAATCAATATACTATGCCTATGTGTTTTCAAATGATTTTGCGTTAAAGTATTTTATAATAGCTCTCACCTATGTTATATAAAAGTTGTATTTTGTTTTTGGATTACTCTACGTACCAGTACAATTGTATTGACCCCCTATATTCCAGGGTCTGAGGCTCAATCTAGAGGTCCTGCAAAGCCATATAGTTTTCAGCCAGAAATAAAGTGTGTGTGCAGTTGGTGAGCCTTTTTTATTCCGGAAGGCCTATTTCTTTCTGTCATATGTTATCTATTTTGGTTTAGGTCCATTGGGGCACTTGTCCCAGTTTTAGTTGTGATGACTGGTTTTGATGTACTAGAGATTTTGCAGACAGATGTTAGATGATGTTGAAGGTTTTATTGAATTCTTTGACTTTTCAATCATATGATGTTATTGACTATGTTTCCATATGAATCCATTTTTGCATTCTCTTTACGATTGTATGAACATGTGTATGATTTCCTATTAACAAAGAGACGCTCGGGCATTCACAGCTTGGGATGCTCGTCACGGCCAGGGCCTTGTTTGGGTTGTGACATGATTCTTCAAGATTGTTTGTGCTATAAGCACCCCAAGGCTAGATTATTTTCAGATTTTAGATAACGATTTGACCTTTTGGGTCCTAAGCTAAGATAAAGAATCCATTTCATTTATATGACTTGAGATTTAAAGAAAGGAAAAGAGCATAATTGGTTTTCTTGCAGACCTTTGTGCTAATTTTAAAGTGGATTTCCTAAAAGTTCTGAGCAATAAGTATGGTATAGTATTTAACATCCAGTTGGGTATGATTCTAAGTTCTCATGCCCCATAACTACGTGCCACCGTAGGACTAAGATTATTCTCACTTTTACGTGGATGACTAAGATTGTGAACACTTAAGGTTCTATTTAGATGGCAAGGGTAGAATAGCTCTCCCTAATGTGGGCAAGATGTTGGACTCCATGTCAGCTCACATGGTTTATGTCATTTAGAAGAAACTCCCAAGCCCAAAGTCCCTGAGTCCCATAGTCTCTAAGTCCCAAAGCTTCTGAGTTTCAAAATAAAAGAATGATAGAAAAGCTTTTATAAGACTAAGTGTTATGACTCACTAGATTTACAAGTATGATTTGTTATACATGATTTTATATTTCGATATTTTGGATAATCAAGATTATGTGAGTCATATGCATCCACAAGCATTTACTTTCTAATTATGATGATGTTTACTTATGCATTATATCCCCATATACTCAGTACATCCTCAAATTGTTGATCCACATATATGTCTATGTGCTACATTGTCTTGTAATGTAGGTTTAGGTGCTCAGTATCAATAGCGTGAGTATTTTGAGCATCTTTATCTATGCTCCCACAACTGGTGAGTCCTCATGATTCGAGGACCTACTTCTTCAGATTTCCAGCTTTTATAGTATTTGAGTTTGTCAGACTACGAGTTTATTTATAGACTTTCAGTATTTGTTATTTAGACATTATCTACAGTTTATTCAGTTTAGTTTTGGTATAATATAGTATTATTTCTTTATTAGATGATCTTGAAGTAAGGTTCAGACTTAGTAGTAGGCTCAAAGGGTTAGCTTGAGGCTACTCGTAGCCTTGAGCACCGTGTGACGTCTCGGGATTAGATTTTAGGGCGTTACAGTACCTTGATTTAAAATGATCGAAGTAATAATATACTGTAAGTTAAAGTTATATTATTGTAAACTGATCAAATTAATCAATAACTGGTCAAATTATGTATATGAAATACGCCGCATTTTATAATGGGGTAATATACCGTGTACGTATGTGATGTATATAGTACATATTCAGAACCTGTTAGTCGATAGTGTGTATGTGTGTATGTGTACGTACAGGTATATATAGTGTATATATATATATATATATATATATATATATATATATATATATGTGATGCAGTGAAGGTATAATAACCGATACTTTATCCGAGTATATGTGAAATACGTTGTATTATTATGGGGTAATAAAACGTTTATGTAATGTATATAGTACGTATTTGGATGTTGATATCCAATTGAATATATGTATATATACGTACATCTCATGTAGTGACGTATGCAGTAATCAAAAGCTAGATAATTAAATCTATATATCAAAATATTTTGAATAAAACGTTGATATTATAGTATTGAGAAAATATATTACTTGTGTCAATGTAGTCAAGGGTATATTGTTTAAGTGTAATAACCTAATCTAATTGACGGATAATTATTATTTGACTAATACGTGGCATTACGAGGTGTAAAATATCGCATTTAAAAACTAATTAACCAAAAATTCATCATTATATACGAAATGCATTTATATTATTATTAGATTAAGGAAATGTACTGCTTGTGTAAATATAATGATAAAATAACTAATCATCTGATTTATATATGCATTTCATTAAATTATTTGGATGTTATTATAAATATTATACAACATATTAAAATTTTAATTTTTAAATAAAAATCGATCACAAGCGATCGTTTTTCGAATGATGACTTTTAAAAAAAAAGGAAAATTCACCGTTTATTATGATTGATTTTCTCAAAATGTTTGTAATACCCTATAATGACCTGACCCAACCCAATCTTGATTGCCCCTTTCCCCTTTGTAATTACCCTAGTATCTCTCAATTGATTATTCACTTCACTCGCGATTCACCTCACCGATACCTTACCGCACCGAGCACCACACTCAACTCGCTGATCCGATAGCATCGGCGATGACACCGGTGTTAGCTCACCGATCCGACAGCACCGGCGATGACACCAGCCTCAGCTCACAAATTTGATAGCACTGTCAGTGACTTAAACTGCACAATTCCAACTACAATTTCATTGTTACATCGATGAAAATTTTGTTCACTGGCCTCATCTCACCAAAAACTTTCAGGTCAGCAAAATTCATCGAAAAACTACACTAATCTTTAAACACTGTACATAAATTGACCCTTTCTTTTTTGTTTTCCTAATGCACAATAAATCACCAAAATTTCGAATTGAAATTTACCCCTCAATTTTTGTACTATAATTGCATTCACTTCTAACCTTTTTACCCTAATTTGCATAGTTGTAGGTTTCCATGTGATACTAATTGGGCATAATTAAAAAAATTATAGTCCTAAAGAAGGAAATGTACTTAACTCAAATATATTTAGCTGTGATTGCTGAAATGTGATATCATTTATTGAGTTTTTGTGAACCGTTTCCTTTTAAGAGTCTATTGCCATCCATTGCTTGCATTACTGACCTAGTGTTGCTTTTTGACAGAATCGAAATTCGAAAACGGATTGCTTTGTTATTTTTCGGTGACTGCTTGTCTCTTTCTCTTTAATTTAGGTCATGCAAAGGTAAGTTAATTTTTTACTATTTTATTATAATGAAGTCTTTAAATGTAGTGTTAAGGTGGAATTGTTCGTTATAGAAGGCTTTGAAAGCCATATGAATATTGTGATGATTATATGGTGTGAGAGGGACATGCGACGCCTCTACTTATTTTCTTTATTACACTTGTTCAATTGTTTGACTTATACTAATAATGAATCAGTTACTTGAAAGTGATTACGTGTAGTTACTTGAAGTATGAATTAGTGAGTTGTATTTTGAACTTATGCTTTGGATTTTGTTAAGTTTGGTAACTTGTGAAGTGAATTAGTGACTTCGATTTGTTTAAGGGTAGGTACTTGAAATTAGGTACTTGAAAGGTTACCTGTGAATTAGTTACTTCGATTTGTTTAAGTGTAGGCACTTGAAATGCGATCTTTTATTTTGAATTTAGTTAAGTTTGTTAACTTCTGAAGTAAATTAGTGGCTTGAAATGTTTAGGTGTAGTTACTTAAAATGTGAACTTTTGTTTTGAATTTAGTAAAGTGTGGTCACTTGAGAAGTGACTTGGAAAAAGTTTAGGTGTAGATACTTGAAAGGTGAACTTGGGTTTTAAATTTAGGTAAGTTTGGTAACTTGTGAAGTGAATTAGTGACTTGAAATGTTTAGGTGTAGTTACTTGAAATGTGAAGTTTTATTTTGAATTTAGTAAAGTGTTGTCACTTGAGAAAGGACTTAGTTACTTCAATTTGTTTAAGTGTGGATACTTGAAATGTGATCATTTGTTTTGAATTTATTTAAGTTTTGTAACTTGTGAAGTGAATTAGTTAGTTTGATTTGTTTAAGTGTAGGTACTTGAAATGTGATCTTTTGTTTTAAAGTTAGTTAAGTTTGATAACTTGAATTATGAATTAGTTACTTGAAATGTTTAGGTGTAGGTACTTGAAATGTGATCTTTTATTTGGAATTTTGTTAAGTTTGGTAACTTGTAAAGTGAATTAGTTACTTCAATTTGTTTAAGTGTAGGAACTTGAAATGTAATATTTTGTTTTGAATCTAGTTAAGCTTGGTCACTTGAGAAGTGAATTAGTAACTTGAAAATGGTTAAATGTAGTCACTTGAAATATGAACTAGTTACTTGAAAAATGGTTAAGTGTAGTCACTTGAAATGTGAATTAGTTACTTGAAAATAGTTAAAGTGTAGTCACTTGAAATGTGAATTAGTTACTTGAAAATAGTTAAAGTGTAGTCACTTGAAATGTGTACTAGAGACTTGAAAATGGTAAAGTATAGTCACTTGAAATATCAAAATAGTTCCTTGAAAATGATTAAGTGTAGTCACTTGAAATGTGTATTAGTGACTTGAAAATGGTTATGTGTATTGACTTGAAATATAAATTAGTTACTTCAAAATAGTTAAGTTTAGTCACTTGAAATGTGAATTAGTTATTTGAAAATGGTTAAGTGTAGTCACTTGAAATATGTTCTTGTGATTCTTTAGATTCTTCTTCTAGCTTTAGGTGGTAAAATCCTGATTTACAATCGAATTTGCTAAAATAATTATATCCTTGTATTTTTCTTATTTTTAATATCTTATTTGGTATTGGATAATTATATGTTATAGTTTTTGCATTTAAATTTCTATAATCAATTACCATCCTACTTTTTCCTCTTTTTTGTTCACTATGTTTATTTACTATAAATGCTGGACTATTATATTTACTATTACTTTTTTGTATATATTGTTTTTCTAATAATTCATGTATATGCATTTTAAATTCTTTCAAATCGTCAAAATTATATGTGAATGGTTTTTGGTTATTATGCTATTTTTATCTATTAATTCAATTTTTATAGTAGTTTTATGTTTTTTCCATCCTTTTAATGGATCTTCACTATATAATTGTTCTAATTTTTTCTGAATTATTTCTATTTTATTTATTGAAAATATAGTTATTTCTGTTTTATTTATCGAAAATACTACTAGTTCTATTGTATCTTCAGTATTTTTTATATTTTCTAACTTTTGTGTAATTTTTTCACTTCCTTTTATCCAGTCAGTTTTCTTTCTTATTTTATCATTAACTCTTTTTGCTCTTACTTTCTGCTTACATGGTGTTGTAAACCACCAGTCTGTTTTGGTTATTATATGTGGGTATAATTTATCTAAGAATGGCATTCCTAAAAGTATATCTTTTGATGTTAATTCATAATTATAAATTTTTCTATTGTTAATATCTTATCTCATACTTGTATTTTTACATTCCTAGCTTTATAAGTAATTAAGCTTCCTTCGTTATTAAATCCTTTAACTATTATTGGTGTTTTTAATTTATCCCATTTACTTTCTGGTAAGCAATTATATCTACATAAATTAGCTTCTGCTCCTGTATCTATCATAGGTGTATAGTATCTACTGTAATATCCCTCTACTACTATCTTTATTAATACATATATCTTCATTTCATGTTAAGGCTCTTCTTAAAAATAACTTTTCTTTGTTATATGTTAAGGTTAATTGTGTATGTTCTATATTATATGGTTTTACTTGTTCTAACCATTTTATTCCTAATATTATATCTGATTTTTGCATTTCTTCCTTTACTTTGAATTCTATTTTTATTTTTCTAACTCCTATTATTATTTCTTTTTCTGCTATATTTTTACTATTTATTGAACTTCTTGGTAGATCTGGGCACATATCATTATCAGTCTTTATTTCTTCATTTTTTACTAGATATTTTGCTATATAATTTTCTTCTTGTCCTGTATTCAAAAGTATTAGATATTCTTTTTCATTTATTTTTCCTGTTATGTAATATTGGTTTAAATTACTTATTGAATTCGTTTCATAACTTGTTCTTTTTGATGAGCTTAATGATTCTGGTTTTTCATCAGCTATTCTTTTCGTTGTACTTATTCTATCATTTACTATTTCTAAATTTTCTTCTGTATCTATGTCTCTATAGCTATAATCATTATAATCTATTGTTTTTACAATTTGTTCGAATGGACTTTCTATTCGTATTTTGTTAATCTTATTTTTTCCTATTATTTTATGTTTTGTTGTTAATACATATAAATTTTTGCATCTTGCTGTAAATATTTTACTTCCTGGGGTTAATTCTATTCCTGATATTTTCCAATATAATACGAGTGATTTATCTATATTTCTATCTGTTACTGCTACTAACTAATTTGCACTTATTATAAATTTAAATTTTTGATATATTAGATTTCCTTTTACAGCAGTTATTATGCTTTTTTCTATAGGTTTTATAATTCTATCATCTGCTAAATATAATTCTATTGGTGTATCTATTCCTTCTCTAAAACATGCTTTTATTAGTATCTCTGTACCTCCAAGGTGTACATATTTTATTGGATCTCCTTTACTTTTTATATCATTTATCTCTTTATTAATTATTCTTTTTGTTACTAGTGGTATACTAGCTTTGCTTTTTGCATATCTGCAGTCTATTACATGTTCTTTTTGGCATACTACATAATATTCATCCTTTTTTCTAGTAAAAATATTTTTTATTGTTGGTATTTTAAATATTTTTTTTACACTTAAATCTAATTCTTTTCCTTTTATTTCATCAAATATGTTACTGTCAAATATTATTTTTTGTTCCGTTCCTTCATCATTTAAATATTCTTCCTTTGTTATTATTTTTATATCTTCTTCAGTCATTTGATTCATCTATTTCACTATCTATTTCATTATCTGTTTCGTTTTCTGAAATTTCATATATATTATCCTCACTTTCTAAGTCATAATCTATATAATTTATCTGCATATATTTTGTATTATCTATTTTTATTTCTGATATTTGTGTATCTGTTTTTCTAGTAACTGTATGTTTCTCATATTTTTTTCCAAAATTTCTATATAATTTGTCATGGTAAGTATTTGTAAAAGTAGTTAGGTAGGTATGGTATATAATTTACTCTAGTCATGTAATATTTACCAAAAGCTTTTTCTAATATAATTTTTCTTATATCTACTACTTTTATATCTTTAAGTACATATAAAATAAGTATTTTAAATTTATCTACCATCACATCAGATAAATAATTATTCATTTTTATAAAATTGTTTTTTTCAAAATATTTCCTTCAACCATGTACATAACAAAATATGGTCATCTTAGATTACTATATACTAGATTATTCTTAAATAATATGTTTTTCGGTCACTATTAACATGGTAATCCGGATACTTTTTCCCTTAAACAGCGCCTCTACTCTGGTTACTCCCCACCACGGCTTCTTGCCTCATTGGTTTCACCTTTAGGATGACATAGTTCTTAGGGATCTTTCTCCGTTTTCACTTTGTTAATAAACTTCTTAACATATTATTCTTCGAATAATTCTACTATAAAGTAACTAGTATGAATTTATTTTATCATATCATGATTGTTGGGAATTATGAATTTAGCTATTCATAATCATAAATAAATATACTTGTTCGGGTAGTTTTGATATTTCTGAAGTTTGTTCCTCCATAGCTTTTTCCATTGAAATATGTCTATTTAATTAACTGAGTAAAATATTTGTTGTGGAATGGAGAGAGTGTTTGCTTCAATGCATGAAGGCTTGCTCTGCAATGCCTTCAGTTGCCTTCATTTATAGAATGAAAAAAGACTTTACAATCTTTACACGTTTTTTTTTTTTATGTAAAACAAGTACTAAAAAGTCAAAAAAGGAGGCTACTACCTAGCCTTTAAATTTTCTACAAACCTACAAGCCTAAAAATCTACAATAATTACAACTTCAATAATTACAACTTTTACGTAAAGTCTAAAGACTTTGTACAATAATTCAATATCTTGTCTCCGTTGATTTTATCGTATCTGCTATATCTCCGTTATTGTTTCTTATCGTATCTTTCCAGCTGGCATTTTGTCTTCTTTTATTCTAGATGTACTTCTGGAATAATGTTATCTTCTCCATTACATCTTGAACATTGGTGATCCGGATATTTGTGTCCAATTATTTTACAATATCTTGTCCCACCAAATTGTGAACACACATCCATTTTGTGAGAATGTTAAATCGT